>NC_056625.2:172140329-172448385 GCF_002870075.4 Lactuca sativa | reverse complement strand
AACTTGAAAAAGTGCCTTTCCGACGAGACTCTTGTTATTCCACTCGACGAGATCGAGATCAACGAGAGCCTCAACTTTGTGGAAGAACCAGTAGAAATCATGGACCGAGAGGTCAAACAAACAAAACAAAGTCGCATACCCATCGTGAAGGTTCGCTGGAACGCCAAGCGGGGACCCGAATTCACATGGGAACGCGAAGATCAGATGAAACAAAAGTACCCTCATCTCTTTCATGTTCACTAGTATCTTTACTACTTTAAATTTCGGGACGAAATTCTCTCTAACGGGGGGATGATGTGACGACCCGATATTTCAACTCTTTGTAACGACCATAATGGGTCAAGTATTGTAACCACTTCTGAATAATAAAAAGTTACTTTCATAATAACATGTATAAATAAGTTCTACTTAATTTCCTTCTATGATTAAATGTCTTTGAAACATAATCGTACGTGAAAAGAACGCCCAAATCCGACTTCATATAGCAAAGATGTGATTTTTCCAAGTTCGGCTTAGCAACAGACAGCTAAAAACTCGAATCGGAAATCGAGCGACTTTTGGCCGGAATGACCTAAACGAGAATCGAAGGTCTCGTCAATGGTATTCCAGCGGTAAAAAGTCTGGCAAAAACCGACATCAGATAAAGAAGTTATGAATTTTCTAAGAAATTCCTTAAACACGATGGATTTTTAATAAATAATAAAAATATAATTTTGGAATTTGCCGACGGAGTCTAAACGAAAGTTGTAGAGCGTAGTCTCACCTACGCGAGGATATAAAGACCATCGAAAACGGAGTTCGTATGAAGAAGATATGGATTTTTGAAGTTATTAAATAAATTAATAATTTATTTAATTCAAAATTCGGATATTATCCGAAGGGGAGTCAGCATCCTCCTCCGAAGTACGCGCTGCGTACTCCTGTACGCCCCGCGTAACCGAGAGGATTGGCCTCGGATCGTCCACGTCGCCATATCCGAGAAATCCGATCCATCCGATCCATCCGACCCGCCCGACCCGTCCGACCCGACGTCCCATCCGACCCGGCGTCCCATCCGACCCACCTCCCCAGCAACCCGTCCCATCCGACCCGAGAACCCAACAACCCGTCCCATCCGAACCGAGGCAGTCGAGGCTTCGGTCATGCATGACGTACGCGTACGCAGCGCGTACGAGCGTACGCCCCGCGTACCGAGGCAGACCAGCCTTCCTATAAATAGAATGCGAGGGTTTCCAAAGAAAGGGTTCATTTCTCTTCTCTCTCTCCCAACTTTGCCTCGTTTTCCGTGTCCGTTCAAACCCGAAGCTCTGGTCTTTTTGGCTCAAGTCCCGAAGGTCGATTTTACTCCCGAGATTCCCGAGAACCCCGAGGAAAATCCGTTTCCCGAGACGAAACTCTGCCCGGTTTTCCATCTCGCTATCTTCAAACTTTCAAGTGAGTTTCATACCCCTAAATCAACCTTTTAATTAGTCTAAATACTTTTATATGCTTTCAAAGGGGGGGATTACAAGTAAAACACACGAGTATTATCGTGCGTTACATAAAGAAATTCTTTTATATACTGTTATATATTCAAATCACATGCGATTTATAAACATTTAAAGGAACTTATGTATATATGTATATATATAACATATGTCACAATAGCATTTTCCCTTTTAAAAATATAATGTTGTTGTAATGCATATATAAACTAATCTGTTCTGAGATTTTTCTTGTCTATCCTAGACTCTACACCCAAAAATCTATACTTTCATAAACAAGCGATTCCTTTTCTCAATGTTTCTAAACAAACAAGACACGCTTTTTGGAAACTATAATAGGTATGGTTTTACGAAACAAATTTCTAACTCTTATGTAGTAGAATCACATATTTCAAGAAGTTCACTTTCGTGTACAAGAACAAACGTAACATTTTAACAAGTAGATCTGTTTTTTTTTTTATACCACGGATTTGTGAGACACTAACTTCATGTACGTTCGAGTACACATTTCAAGTCCTGTATTATATACCAGAATCCCTTGGAGGGGGAGCATGGTGTTTGTGTATAGATCTATACGGGCTTGACAAACCCACGCCCTGACTGTTAGCTGCAGTCCACCGTTTGGGGTGACAAACGTCATAACATTCCAACGCCTGAAGAACGTTGTGTATAGGCATTCAGAGTCAATAGTATGGTTATAAAACTCACAAGGGGTATTAAAATGCATTGATTTACAAGGTTTTCAAATTCATTGGTTCTTTTACATTTACATACATTTTAGAAACAAACATTGGTCTTGAGTGAAGGCTACTTTTATACTAATAGAAAATATTGGATTTTCTAACCACAAACAAACGAAGATAAAACATTTCAGTTCATTCAAACATTGTCACTTAAATACTTATGAAATTCACCAGCTTAAATGCTGATCTACTCTTTCAAAATTTCTTGTATGTCCCAGGAAATCAGTAATTTCAGGTATTCATTTCGCTTTTGATGAAGGGATGCTGCGGCGCCAGTTTAATCTCGTATTTTGACATCATATTGTAATTGAGTTTTGAACATGTAATTTTTGACAAATGTAAACTTTCAATTATATATATGATGGTTGTATTGCTTTCTTTACTATGTATTCATTTGTTACGTTACCACATGAAGTCATCCGCCCCCGAACGTTTCCGCCGTTCAGGTTTGGGGGTGTGACAGTACCAGAGGGGTACGTTACGCGTACTCACGCGCTTAATTTGGATGCGGATTCGCCAAGGTACACTGGGCGTACCTAGAGTTACATCGGGCGTACCCGGCGTAGGTGCAAAAACCCTAATCCTCCTTGTGCACTATTTAAACGGTGTTATGGCTCATTCCTTAGCCTCCATATCAGTGAGTGAAGCCCTAAAAGATAGCCCCATCGTCCTTAGTGTGTGTGAGTGTTGATTTGAGCTTCTTGGTGCTTTAATGCCTTGGTGAAGAAGAAGGAAGGGAGTTCTTGGAAGCTAAAGCTCAGGTGCCATTTTGGATCTGAGATCTACAGAGGAAAGGGCTGCACTTGGAGGTATAAAGTTCAAAACTTTCCTCTTCTTTTGGTTGTTGTCGTATGTGCCCTTTTTAGGGCCAAAAACCCCAAAGGTGGAGACTTTATGAGTGTAAAGTGCTCCATGGTCCGAGATTTGTCCCCTTTCAGTGTTATTGGTGGTTTAGAGCCATAAAGTTTCCATCTTGGATGTTAGTTTGAAGTCATTCATGTGTATTTAGCCTTCTAGAGTTGAAGGTTGGATCATTATGAGAGTTGGTGACTTGTTCAGCCATGAAAAGGCTTAAAGTCATCAACTCTATGGATTAAGGGGCTTAGAAGGGGTCAGATCTAAAATATGGACGTAGGTCTTAACTGTTTAAGACCTTAAGAGCTAAAGGGCTGATGCAGGGGAGTACGCCGGGCGTAATTCCTAGTACGCACCGCGTACTAGGTGGCGCTCCCCGATTCTGAGGTGCAGCCGGGTACGCTCAGCGTACACATCTGGTACGCGCAGCGTAACCCGGAAAGTTGACTTTTGGTTGACTTTTAGGGTATGGTCTATTGTGGAGCCTTTGAGCTATGAGAGGGGTAAAATGGTCTTTTACCCTTCTAAGAGTGTCATAAGAGAACAAAGTCTATCCTTTTAGAGTTATATTAAATAGAGTGTTATTTTCATATGATTAGGCGGAGGCTAGGCCAGCGTTTACCGAGTCAGAGATTTACCGAGATACCCGAGGTGAGTCTTCTCACTATACTTTTAGAGTTAAGAGACAGAGTATTACAGAGCTATATGCTAGTGTGATTGCATGTTATTATGTGATGTGATTTGTTGTGATATATGATATGCATGATTCAGAGTTACAGAGTTGGGACTTTCGGGTCCCTAGAGTTAGGGCCAGAGGGCCCACAGAGAATTGGGGATGGAGGGCCCCATTGAGACACATTGACCATAGGGTCAACTGAGTTACAGCCTCGAGTGGCTATTATGTGTTAGTATGGTATTTTGGGGAAATCACTAAGCTTATGCTTACAGTGTTTAGTGTTATGTGTTTCAGGTACCAGTGATGACCGCGAGAAGGCGCCGGCTTGATTCGTACACACACATGGGATTGGATGTATTTTTATCTTGGGAGACATTTGTGAAATAAAAACATGATGTTATGACAATTTATGAATGAATGGTTTTGTTAAAATGTGTTTTTCAATGTGAAAAATTGTTTTAATTTTTACGGTGTTACACCGATTATCTCACACCTTTTCTATGCAGACGATGCAATTTTTGCGGGAAATTTGGATAAGGGAAGCATAAAAAAGCTCTCACGAATTCTCAATGCTTTGAAATCTCATTCGGGCTCAAGGTAAAATTTCAAAAATCCCGACTATTTGGTATTTGCGCATCTGAAATCGAATTATAAGACATGGATCAAATCCTCGGTTGCTTGAAAAGTTGCTTCCCCTTCTCATACCTTGGTGTACCTGTTGGAGCTAATATGCTAGAAAATATAAATGGAAACCCATTGTTGATAAATTTCAATCGAAATTATCAAATTGGAAGGCAAACACTTTTTCATTCATGGGACGATTAGCCTTAAATAAATCTGTGTTAGGGAGTCTTCCAACATAATATATGTCATTATACAAGGCACCACAAGGAGTTTTGGATGAGCTGGAAAAGCTTAGATGTAGGTTTCTTTGGGGGGGGGGGGGACAAATGAAAAACGAAAAATCCACTGGGTGGATTGGTCAAAGTGTCTTCAGGAAAAAAAAGATAGAGGCTTAGGTATAGGTTCACTAAAATCAAAAAAAATATTGCATTATTAACAAAGCGGTGTTGGCTATTTAAGAATGAAGCGAATAGTCTGTGGTCATGAGGTATTGTAAGCATCCATAACCTAAAGAAGAAACCTGCAAATTATCTGTGTAGTACTAGTGTAGTGGGTGTGTGGAGCAATGTATCTAAAGCAACAAAGAGTCTCAGCAATATGAACATTGACCCAAATAGATTGTTTTCGCTAGAACTATCTCTCTATATTTAACTTCTATTCTTGAAAGATACTTGGTGTGGGGAGTTCACGTTGCAGGACAGATTCCCACTTCTATACCAGCTAGAGGCGGTCAAAAGTTGTCAGTTTATTAATTGTTTATGCAATAGTGGTTTTGCTTGGAATTGGAACACAAACATTAATGATGTTGTTGGCATTTCTAAACTACATGTGTTCTATTCTCTATTTGGATCTTTGAATTTCTCTCACACAACAAACATATGTTTTCTATCCAACCTTAATAGAGACGACATATATCTGGTCAGTACATTACAAAAATTGGTGGACTCAAACTTAATTAATACTTGGGACCATAGATCTGTTTGTCAAAACTCATCCCCTTAAAAGTGAAATATTTCGTATGGAGGGCCGCAACGAATAGAATCCTGGTTACAGAAGAAATTACCCATAAGGGTATTTTTGTCCAAAACTAAGATTCAATTGTGTGGAAAATGTAATGAATCTGTTAAGCATCTCATGGTGGAATTCGACTTTTCCAAGGAGGTATATTACTAGTAATGCATTGGTGTGGGTTTCTTAATACCCAATTCAGGAATGTTGGTGAGGTTATAGACTTTGATGCTCCAGGAGGCAACTACCCAAGGAAGAAGGAAATTACTAAGACGATACTATATTGTACCTTGTGGAATATTTGGTTAATCAGGAATGATAATTTTTTCTATAAAATGGGGGTTAATCTTGAAAAAACAGCAGATTCTATTGTAGCACAATCATTTGAATGGATCAAATACAAGGGAATATGGCCACAAGATGGGTGTAATGGAGTTGCTCTCCTTTTATAGTTTGACTTTCTTTATTTTTAGTTTGTATTATGTTGAAACTAAAAACTTATGTTGTTGGTTCCTTTATTTATAGTTTGACTTTCTTTATTTTTAGTTTGTATTATGTTGAAACTAAAAACTTATGTTGTTGGTTCCTTTATGCCTTTTTCTCCTTAATAAAATATTTGTTGTTTTCAAAAAAATTACTACAAAACTAAAGTTGTATGAAATATTTATTTACCATTTACCATTTCCACATTAAAGATGCATAATATAGAGTTTTTTTTATAGAATAGTCAATAAAAACATTCCATCTGATACTACTATGTTATAGGCTATTTGGTGTATGATAATAATTAATTACCGCAAAACTAAATTTGTATGATATATTTATTAGGCTAAAAGGTGTGGTAAAATTTTTACCAAACATTTCTCCTTCTTAACAATCTTTAACTATTATATGGGTGCGGTAAATTTTTTACCTATGAAATTAAAAATAATAAAAAAGTAAATAAATAAAATCATAGGTTTGCAAGTGAGCAATCAAGAAAACTCTAATTTACCTAACGTCGGTTTAATACCACCCACAAAAAAAAGATGGGGGCAGCGTTACCTTTGGTAAAACTTGTCAAATCCGATTACCTGTCGCAATATCTTTACCACACCTTGCAGTTTTAACGGACTACCATTTATCCAAACTTTTATATTACATAATCAAACTATAATTGTAACATTACAACTTTTTTATAATTTCTTTATGACTCAACAATTGACAGAGCAATAAATAAGAGAAAAAAAAAATTAAAAATATATCATTTTCTTTAATTTATATTTTTACTTGAGAATACAATAAAAATTATAACTTTTTTTATTCTCCTCTTCTTTCGATTCTTTACTTTTCGTCACAAAACCCTAGTTTAAAAAGTTATGGCCAGGACCATAATCTTGATAAATGAATCTAGAACCAATCTATTCGTTCCACCACTAAGTTGTAGTTAAAACAAAGGAATTGTTTTCTCTAAGCTAAACCACTCCTATTAGTTGAACCAAACAACATCATATATATATATATATATATATATATATATATATATATATATATATATATATATATATATATATATATATATATATATATATATATATATATATATATATATATATATATATATATATATATATAGGCTTAGGTTATTCTATTTTAACTAATTATTGTGTAATTGTATGAATGATTGTGAGCCAATCATTTTATTTATTTTAAGAAAGTGAATAATACATATTATTAAATTAAAGGTAATTAGAAAATATCATCTAATTTCATTTTAAGGGTATTTTAGTCAATTAACATAAATTTAAAAAAGGAAAATTGCATATTTTAAGGGATAATAAGTTCTATTAATTTTAAAAATCTGATTGTAGAGATTATAATTCTCGGATATTCTGATAGAATATATTTATCAATATATTGAAAAATAACAAAAATTTGGATACAAGTTCAATTTTTTATATTACATTCTTAAAATGATATATTGAAATCAAGGTAAAAAGCTAATACATTCTGAGAGAACATTGTTGTTAATTCATTCTAATAAAATAAAAAAAAATACATTCTTAATGAATAACAAATCCATTATGTAAGAATACAATGTTAATGGCATTCTGTATGAATACATTCTACTAGAATATACTATCGTCCCTCCAAGTTTTCTTTCTTTTCCTGTTCAAAACCTAAACCCACATTTCATCTAAGCTTAGCAACTGCATAAAATTAGGAAAAAACTAGTCACCTCGATAACCATGTCTGTAAATTAATATGGAGAAAGTGAAGTATAGTTTATCATAGCTTAACAACTATGCATATACCTTAATTTGAGGGTGCAAGAACTTCACATAGTGGACAACTACTTCAAGCATTGTACCTCTAGACCATAACATGCACTCAATAAATCGTCTATATCATAATAGATACACAATTCAATTTTGATTGGAAGTTAAAATATAAACAATTTACAATCAAATTTGTCACGGTTTTCTAATTTAGTTATGCAGAATTGATGTTCTCACTTGTTTTCATAATTATCAATTGACAACCACCAAGAATCACTGCTCCTTCATACTATAATCGAATTGAAGGGTTAAAAGCATCCCCTCTCTCTATGTATGTGTGTGTGTGTGTCTTAGTAACAAAAATAGAAATCACTTCGTTTATATTCCTAGTTACAGTGCTAGTGTTAAATGATTGAACATCTCCATTAACAATGACATATGTTACAAAACTAAACGAAATAAAGTTTAGAATGTTACGCAAATTTCGATCTGAAGAATTGCACCGGTTAACAAACCAATTTCTAGGGTAAGAAAATAACAAAAAAGAACTTGAAGTGCCAATTGAAGAAGCACAATAGAAAAAATGATTATTAATGCTCATTCACCTCCAAAATCACAAATTGCAGACATAAAATTTGATTGCAATCGATTCTAAACAGATAAAATACTTTCTGATTCTTATTTGGATTCCAAAATCGATGAGTAGATAAAATAATGGATCTTAATCGATGAATTTTACTAACCTTAACTAGATTTTTATGATCTGAATACCCTTCTGCTTGAGACCTTTGTAATCCGGAAACGATCGAATTAAGATGTGAGGAATGCAATGGTGACGGAGAAGAGGAAGACGATCGGAGAAGGTGAAGACGACTAGAGACGGTGATTCGGTGATGTGTTGATGTTGAGAAATCGGGATTTTGATCTTAGCTGAGAAGTCAATTGGAAAATTGAAACCCTAAAATTATCATCTATAAATATACATGATTAATATCAAATTACCATAATTATAGGATATTATTTGTGGAAATTAATTATCAAATTACCTATTTATCCTTATTTATTTATTTAATTATTTATTTTTATTTTAAATTTTGATTGACCCACATTTATGCATACAATAACATAATAATTACTTTAAACACCTAAACCTAGATATACATATATATATATATATATATATATATATATATATATATATATATATATATACATATATATACATATATACATACATATATATATATATATACATATATATATACATATATATATACATATATACATACATCTATATATATATATATATATATATATATATATATATATATATATATATATATCTCGACGGGCGACGAATGTCACGAAGATGATGAGTGATGTGTTGATGTTGAGAAATCGGGATTTTGATCTTAGCTGAGAAGTCAATTGGAAAATTGAAACCCTAAAATTATCATCTATAAATATACATGATTAATATCAAATTACCATAATTATAGGATATTATTTGTTGAAACTAATTATCAAATTACCTATTTATCCTTATTTATTTATTTAATTATTTATTTTTATTTTAAATTTTTATTGGCCCACATTTATGCATACAATAACACAATAATTACTTTAAACACCTGAACCTAGCTATATATATATATATATATATATATATATATATATATATATATATATATATATATATATATATATATATATATATATATATATAGGGTTAGGTTCATATGAGACAACCTACTTTTGTGAGACCGTGAGATGCAATCCTATCCATTCATTTAGTAGATAAAAAAACATTTTTAAAATGCAAAATAATTGCAAATTTTCGAATTTTTTTTTCAAATATTATTTTCGGAATTTATATTTTCCAAAAAAAAAACAAAAAAATACATTTTTTTACATATGCAAGTATAATATTAGAATATTCTACATATCTGATAAATCTAGTAGAATATTTTAACATTCTAAAAATCACATTAAAATATTTACAGTGTAATATTCTATTACAATATTTCACGTATTTTTCAAAAAAAAAATGTTAGTTTTTTTTTTATTATTTTATTTCATTTTATTTTTTATGTTTTCTTAGGTAATTAAAGTTTCAAAAATAATAATTAAAAAATTAATTTTTTGATTTTTCCTTTTATTTTGCATTTTAAAATTATTTTTAGATTTGGTATCACGGTCTTACAAAATTAGTATGGTCTCAAATGCACCTGAACCTATATATATATATATATATATATATATATATATATATATATATATATATATATATATATATATATATATATTAATTTTATGTTCCCTTAGGAATAGTAAAGTTCCTAAGGGTTTGGCATAATTGGTCCTTCTTTCTTACCATTTTGACACTTTCGGTCATTTTTTAGGAACCTTTTGATTTTCAAAGTTTGGCCACAAAGCTTTAAGGAATTGACAACTTTGGTCTCTTTTCTAAAAACTTGCTAATTCCAACCCTTTATAGTAAAGTTGCCTTTTTTTTTTGTCAACTTTGCCCCTTCTTTTTTACATATGTTGACATTTATGCTCAATAGAATCAAAATGTTTTCATTTTTTTATGAATCTTTTAATATTCAAAGTTTGGTCACAAATCTTTAAGAAATTAACAACTTTGGTCCCTTTTCTAAAAATATGCTAATTCCAACCCCTTTAATTCTTTATCTATTTTAACACTTTTGATTTTGACACTTTTGGTCATTGGAATAAAAAAATTTCCATTATTTAGGAACCTTTTAATATTCAAATTTTGGCTACAAAACTTTAAGAAATTGACAACTTTGGTCCATTTTCTAAAAACTTACTAATTCAATCACATTTAATTATTTAGCCATTTTGATACTTTTGATCATTACAGTCAAAACATTTACATTTTTTCATAAAAAACACAAAAAACGGCCCGGGGCGAAGCTCGGGTTTTTCAACTAGTTGTAACTAATTACATTTCAAGCCTTCAAGAACTAGCTCAAAACAAGCCCAAAGTTTGAACAGCTCATTGGGTCAAGGTTTATATACAAACCAACCCAAATTATTTTTTCTAGTTTTATTATGTATTGTTGCAAATATGAGTCACAAAGGTACACCATATGAGCAACATATCACATAATCTATGTCAATAGGGTATGGTAGCTATGGTAGTTGTAGGCAACCTTGCCTCCACCGGGATGTGGAGTAACCACTTCGCTAAGGCTGGTGGGTATGGACTCGGTAGTGACCTCTACATCCTCGGCGTACACCGAGCCGACTCCTCGGCTTGCCGAGCTCGGCTCGGTATCTCGGCTAGGTTTCACCGATGAGAGATTGGAATATGTTTGATTTTTTCCTTTTTTTTCCATTATTATTTAATTTCCATTTAAAAAATAGCGTTTTTCCCAAAAAAAAATCCCAAAAATAGAACCCTTTTTTTCAAAATTTCAAATTTCAAATCCTCCATCTTCAACAATAAATACCGCCATTCTTATTCACTTTTCATCCTATTCAAATATCCTCAATTCTATTCTCTCAATTTTCTTAATTTCCATCATTTTCTACACCTTATCACTAATAATGGCTCGTGTTTGGTCTACTGAAGAAGAAATCTTACTCGCTCGTTCATGGTTTGATGTAGCAGAAGATCCAACCCAGAATGACTGCCTTGCGACTACTTTTTGGAGGAGAGTCGCCGACAATACAACCACCAAACTCTTCAACCTCAAAGAAAAGATCAATTATGTGTCAAATGAAGAAAGGAAAACACACTCGCAAGTAGGTTTAACATTGTGTTTCATAGGGTGATGCATGAAGCCGGATATGGTGAAAATGAAAATACTTTGCTAGAGAATGCTCTTGAGGCTTACCTTGTTGAAATCTGCAAACATTTCAGGCTTATTGAATTTTGGAAAATTGTGAGGCAATCCCCCAAATTTGTAGTGTGATGTTTTTGAATTTTTATTGGTCTATATGTTTTTAATTACTATGTTTTTTTTAATTCTAAGTTTTTATGAATTTATATGTTTTTTTTGGTGTGTTGTACTTTTGTTTTATGTTTGATGGAATTTAAGTTTTAAAAAATGATATGTTTGAATTATTTATTTTTTTATATTAAAAAATTAGCATAACAAGTGTTGCAACCCGTGCCTAGCAAATGGAAAATTTTGGGTAAAGTGTGGCATATGTGATGTTGCATGTTCGTGGACCATGGCAAATATGGCACCACACGTACCAGCCTAAATGTCATCTATTATAAGAACAACATGCACTTGCAATAAGAAAAACATGACAAAGTTAACGCAATAAAAATGCAAAGAAGATGCTTGGAAATAAATCCAATATTTATAATGCATCATAAGCATGTTAGAGGCTTAGGCTACAAGGAGTTGCTTGGCACCATCCATCGGCATTACTAATGTCGCTCGGTGTACACCGTCATGCCTATTCCAAGTTGACAACACTTATTTTTTTGGCGTATTCTGTGACTCTATCTATCCATCTATCTATCTATCTATCTATTTATATGCCTCTCTTTCTCTCTCCACCAACCAATACCATCTATTTTTCTTTTACAATCATTTGTGTTCAATTTCTATACATTATAAATACCAAGATAGTATACCATTGTTATACCAAACCAACACTTTCTTCTATACTATTCATTTTAAATGTCTTCTTCGTCTTTAGGAACTTTTGACATGGTGCTACAAGTGGTGGTGGACGTTGCTAAAATGTTGGAGAGTGTGATAGAAGATTTAACCCAATAAGGAAGTACAAAATGCAAATTAGAAAAAAGATATGCGTATACAAAAAGACCGTGAAGCTCTCCGCAGATGTTATTGTTGGATTAGGTGTCTAATCCCATAACTATAATTGGTATCAACTTGCATTGATAGTAGCATAGTCCTTTTGGGTTGCCCTCAAACCTAACAATTGGATAGGATGAATTTTATATATACATATATATATATATATATATATATATATATATATATATATATATATATATATATATATATATTATGTGATTAATAAATATAAATAAACAATTCATTAATGTATTATGCAAATAATATATTTATTATAAATCATATTTGCAATTAATAATTAATAATAATTTAATTGGAATTAATTGGATTAATTAAAAGTACAGTGATTATTTGGTTATTTATTGAAAGTGGAAGAGGTAAGGCCCAAGGACCTCATTAGATGAGGTGGAATAAAATCACTTGGATAAGCCCAAGAGATTTCGTCCAAGCCCCTTGGATAAAGGCAATGAGTTGCTGATCACCAAGCTGTGGAATCTTGGGTTTCTCCCTTAAACCATATCTTTGGCACCAAACTACCTTAGTTATATAAAGTACCTAGCCCTTTATATTTATATGCACTCCTTCCCTCAAGAAGCCTTGAACGAATTTAGCTATCACTTCTCCTCTCTCTATATTGATCCTCTTGCTAGCTTGGGTGTGATTCCATTAGAGGCACGACAATTGTGGTGCTTGCTTCCAAAACAAGAAGGTGTTCATTGTTATTTGCTACAAAAACAATCAAGGTATGTAATCCTTAACCCTAACTTGGTTTTTTTAAAAGTAGCCTAGTGTTCTTTGGGTTTCCTTTTGATGTTCTTAGTTATAGGTTCAATAAAGAAAACATAGATCTTTCATTAGGGTTCATGTACACTTAAGAGTTTAAGTATGTTTGTTTTGCATAAAATCCATCAGTGGTATCAGAGCCTGTCTTGTTTTCTATTAAATTTTCTATAATTATTGAATTGATCAATTTAGGGTTTATGGAAATTAAACCCTAAAAGGCCTAGATTTTGATTTTAGTATTACGGTTTTGAAACCATAATCTTGCCCCTAAGTTTCAAAATTAGGGTTAGGGTTTTGAAACCCAAATCCTCTTCCCCAAGGATTTTGACTTTTAGGTAAGGGGTTGAAACCCTTACCTTCCTCCCCAAGCGTGTCATATTCGAAAATTGATAGATGTGGTTAGGGTTTTCTAATTTTGGTAATTGTTGGTTTATCTGATTAGATAGGGTAATTATAAAATTAGATAAATCCTACACCCATTTTATTCAAAAATTAGGGGTGAGGTTTAAATTAAATTAATTAAGTAATTAATTAGATAGTCCTTACATGCTTAAATAAATGTTTAATTAATAGATAATTATTTGGTTTATTTTAATTTCAAATTAATTATTTAATTTTATAAACTTTCATATAAACCTAGTATTTTGAAAAAGGTCTAAAATACATCTTATACTATATGTAAAATTAAAGTTTTAATAATTACTATATGTATAAAACTAAGTCAGTCGAACCGCTAGTACGACTCATTCACGAAGCTAGTCTATAAAGGGGTATAAGGAAGCTGTAACTTCCCAGGGGATCATCCATCCCTGAATTGTTCTCGCCCGGACACGCTTTTCGAACTACTAGTAAGCCTCATTCACGAAGCTAGTCTATAAGGGGGTATAAGGAAACTGTAGCTTCCCAGGGAATCACCCATCCCTGAATTGTTCTCGTACAGGCACGCTTAACTGTAGAGTTCTTATGGGATCTGCTACCTTGACGACTTTGAAACGCGTTCTGATAAGGAAGGTATCTACACTCCTTTATAAGAAAGTGCTTCGTTCTCCTTCCAAGCCGATGTGGGTTGCATCTGATCCCAAATAAACTTGGAAGGAGAACGAAGCACTTTCTTACAAAGGGATGTGGATACCTCCCTTGTCACAACATGTTTTAAAGTTGCGAGTGCAACAGATCTCATAAGAACTCCGAGTTAAGCGTGCCCGGGCGAGAACAATTCAGGGATGGGTGACCCCTTGGGAAGTTTTCACGCCGGTAGCCCAAAGCGGACAACATTGTGATACGTTCCAGAGGGGGGTGTTAAAAATGGTATCAGAGTTGGGGCACGGGTCGATGTGTTCGGTGGGGACGTCGAACCCTATAATGGGGGTGAAGGTAGGTTACACCTGATCTCACATCGGGTTGGAAGGAGAACGAAGAACTTTCTTATGAAGGGATGTGAATACCTTCCTTGTCACACCGCGTTTTAAAGTCGTGAGGGTAGCAAATACCATAAGAACTTTATAGTTAAGAGTGTCCGGGCGAGAACAATTCAGGGATGGGTGGACCCCTGGAAAGTTTTTGCGCCAGGAGCCCAAAGTGGACAATATTGTGATACGTGTCAGAGGGGGATGTTATAGAAACTGCCTGTAAAATGGTAGTTGAATGGGTGTCCACTCTCACCCGCCGCTTCCTTGATTAGTGGAGGGTCGTTAGCCAAACGAGTTTGATAGGAATATTGAATCCCAGTAATACGTATATTGCGATTATAAAGTAACTAAACTATTTTATTTTAAATCTCAATCTTACTTACTTTAGGAAAAATGTGAATTTATATAGTAACCCATGAAATTGCACATTATACTATATACAAGTTAGTGGAGCGCGTGTGGTTAACCGGTACACTAATAGTGACTATAAGGAGTAATAATGGGCATCTCGAAAACTATCATTGATTAATGGAGCGTGTGTGGTTAACCGACACATTAAAATGAGATGATAAATGACATCAAGACTGCCAAGCTAATTTGCATGGTTATTCACATCTTGTATGTGATCCTCGGTAAACATAATCTGAGATTAAACATGCCATTGAATAGTTTCATTGAGTCTCAAAAGATCTAGGAAATTCACTTAACTAAATTTCCTTAATATTTCGTTTATCGATGGTGGAATTGGTAAATTTTCATTGTTGGATAAGGTGTCTAAGTCCATAACTTATTTGGTATATACTTGACCCGACCGGCATGGTCCATTTGGGTTGCATCTCATCCAAACTATTTATGGATAATTTTATGAGAGTTATACACATATGTTTATTAATATATTATAAGTTATAATATATTAATATGAAGTTATGTTATTTAATTAGTATTAGCCTTAAATTAATTTTGAATTAATTTAGAGATTAAAAGGAAGACTAATTAGATTATGGGCTATTGGTTTTATATGGTGTGGGCTAACACTCATTTGCTAATGGGCTAGGATTTGATGGAAGTCCATGGATGATCCATGGAGCTTTTAACCCATGGATCCTTGGAAAAGGAAAGGTCATGGGTTATTAGGGTTTCACCCTAACCATGTACACTATATAAGCATGCTTATGGTGCATGAAATGGAAACTAGTGAACTAGTGTGTGTGTGCTTGTGTGTGGCCGAAAATTAGTGTGTGTATACACTCTCTCAAAGTTTTCCAAGTGTTTGTGGTGATTTGTGATTCCATTTGAGGCATTCGCACTATTGGTGCTTGGCCCTCAAACTCCTTAAGATTCAAACTCATCAAAGAAAGGTATGTAATCTCTTCTAACTCTTTTATGTAGAAATGTTCCCCATGCCATGTTAGATAGGTTATGAACCTTGGAAAATTATTATTTTGCATGTATTTTGACAAACATAGATCCAAGGTTTATTAGGGTTGCATGCACACTTAGGAAGTGTTAGATTGCTCAAAACCCAACAGTGGTATCAGAGCCTAGGCTTGCTTGTTTGATACTTGATGCAAAATAGTTGAAAAAGTCGAAAAACTTGCTGTCTGACTGATGAACTCGCCGAGTCCATGGGGGGACTCGCCGAGTCCATGTGTATCTTCAACCTACTCGCCGAGTAGGTTCATGCACTCGACGAGTAGGAGCGGCAGAGTGCAGATTTTCGACTTTTGCTGTTGGAAATGGACTAGAAACATTACCCTAAACTGTTTTGGTGTTTTAAAACTTGTTTTAGTTGGTGTAATGGTTGTTCTAATCCATTTACAATAGCATATATCAAAATTCCATGATTTTATGTGTTCATATAATTCTTGAAATTTTGATGATCATGTTCATGTTCTTATGAATTTAGAAGATGATAGGAATTATTTTCTGAATTGTTTAGAATTAATTCTTGATCATTTATGTGTTTTAATGGAGTCCATAATTTGTCCTCAAGTTATGGATATCCAAAGGTCACTTTCTTTAACACACACATTTAAACACATAAGTTACATGAAAATGAAGAGTCTTCATTTTTATGAACCTTTAATTCATAAGTTATGAAATGAAAAGTTTTGGATAGCTACAAAACTTGTCCTCAAGTTTTGGAATTTGTAAAGTTTCACACACTTTAATAAACTTTAATTCCAACCCTTAGAGTTTTAATAGTTAAAATTCAACCCTTATACTATTTATAACATTAATGGTTAATTATTATATATATGTATAAGATTAAGTCGTTCTACGGTTAGTAGGCCTCATTCACGAAGCCGGTCTATAAGGTGGGTATAAGGTTGTTGCCTATAAAATGGCAACTTAATGGGTGTCCATTCTCACCCACCGCTTGCTTGACTGGTGGAGGGTCGTTAGCCGAACGGGTAGGACAATGACTTTAAATCCTCATTAAAAGTATAATGATTATTATAAAGTAACTAAACCTTTTTAATTCCCAATCTTAGTTATTTTAGGAAAAATGTGAACATGGTGCTAGTCCATGGAATTCACACTTTGTACCTTACCAAGTCGTTGGTGGAGCGTGTGTGGTTAACCGGCACACTAACTTGGACTAGTAAGGATCACGAAGGGTGACTTAATGTTTGTCATAGATCAATGGAGCGTGTGTGGTTAACCGGTACATTGATTAGGTGATAATATTAAGAGTACCAAGTGAATTAGCATGGTTATTCACACCTTGTTTTGTGATCCTCGGCATCCCAGTGACAAAACTTGAAGGGCACAATCGAGATTGAAACATGCCATTGAAAAGTTCAATGAATCTCAAAAGAATCTAGGAATTTCAAATCCAATTAAAACCTAATAATTCATTTTGTTTTTCATGGTGGAAATTGGTGAATCGTCATTCACCTACCTTTCAAATATATTATTACTTAGATTACGACATCCTCTTCTAAGTATAATATATTGTGATTGGGTCCTAGCCTTAATATTACATTTGGGTGTCTTATTAAGGATTCTATATATCTAATCTAAACTTGCTTTCTTCCTTCACATGTCTTCCAACACTAATGCTTCAGGCTCTAACCCAACTGGTTCTTTCTCTCTCATGAATCTTTGTGGGAGGGTCATCTTTGATGGTTCCAACTTCATGGATTGGATTAGGAACATCAGGATGGTTACTCTTTATGAGGACAAGGAATATGTCCTCGATAAGGAGTTAAAAGAGCTTGATGAGTCTACTGCTACTCCTGAGGAGATCGCTGAATTCAGGACACATGAGAGAGATGCTACTAAGGTGGCATGTATCATGATGGCCACGATGACAGCCGAGCTCCAAAAGTCATATGAAGATTACTACCCTTTTGAGATGCACCAAGACCTGATGGAAAGGTACCATCAGAGTGCTCGTCAGGAGCGGTATGAAATAATCTCCTCCATAATAACTACCCGCATGAAGGACGGTGATTCTGTCACGGCTCACATGCAAAAGATGCAAAGGTATGTGGACCGTTTGCTGAAGCTAAATGTGAACATCCCTGAGGAGTTGGCAATTGACATCATTTTGCACTCCTTACCTTCTTGTTATGACCATTTTCGTATGACATATCATATGAACAAGGAGGAAGTTACCCTCAGCAAGCTTCAAGGACTCTTGAAGACCGCGGAAACCGGTCTTAAGGGCAAGGCGGTTGTTACCTCTACTACTCCTACTCCAACATCTACCCCTGTTTTGGCTATCGGGAAAGGCAAAGGGAAAAAGAGGAAGCACCCTTCGAAGGGTACCAAGGGAAAGTCTCTTGAAGGCTCCTCATCGAAGACCAGGAGCGGTTCTGTCACTCCTTCTGCCATTCCCAAGGATGCTGAATGTTTCTATTGCCATGAAAAGGCACACTGGAAGCGAAACTGCCCTAAGTACTTGTAGGATCTAAAGGATGGGAAAGTGAAACCCACCCATGCAAGTATTTACACTATATTGTCTAATTACTCATTATATTCTAACTCTTGGGTGCTTGATACAGGATGTGGTATTCACATATGTTCTGATATGCAGGGCCTAAGAAGAAGTGAGGATGTGGAGCACGGGAAGATAAACTTGATCATGGGGAATAGGAAGGCTTCGCCTGTTTTCAAGATTGGAGTTTATACTTTGTTGCTTAATAACGGGTTAAAATTATATTTGAATAAATGTGTGTACTCTTCTGAAATGGCGAGAAATATTATTTCTTTTCATGCTTTGTACAAACAAGGTTTTACCTTTTCGTTTGATAATGAATGTGGTGGTATTAATGCTTTCTTTAAAAATGTGTTTTATTTTAAAGCGTTACCTTGTGATGGTGTGTATGAAACTGTGTCGATTGTAGACAACTTAAGAAATAATGTGTTGTATATTGATTCTTCTACTAGCCTAGATAAAGCATCATTGTGGCATTGTCGTCTTGGACATGTAAACAAGAAACGCATAGGCCAACTCCAAAAGAGTGGAGTCTTGGAGTCATTCGACCTTAAGACGGATGATAGTTGTGAATCTTGTCTACTTGGAAATATGACAAAATCACCCTTCACTGGAACTTGTGAAAGGGGTGAGGGTTTGTTGGACCTAATACATACTGATGTATGTGGGCCTTTCAAAACCGCCACAAGGGATGCTAATCGGTATTATGTGACTTTTATTGATGATTTTAGTAGATATGGGTATGTCTACTTAATCAAACATAAGTCAGAAACCTTTGAAAGGTTTAAGGAATTCAAACAGGAAGTAGAAAATCAATTGGGCAGGAACATTAAGATGCTTCGATCCGATCGAGGTGGTGAGTATCTTAGTACCGAGTTCCTTGACTATCTTAAGGAGTGTGGGATTGTCTCACAATTGACTCCTCCCAGGACACCACAGCTGAATGGTGTAGCCGAGAGGCGTAATCGAACCTTGTTGGACATGGTTCGCTCTATGATGAGTCGAGTTTCGCTACCAATCTCTTTTTGGGGGTATGCCTTAGAGACTGCCGCCCATATCCTTAATCTAGTCCCTACAAAGAAGGTTACCAAAACACCTCATGAGATGTGGACTGGGAAGGTTCCCAATTTGAACCACATCAAGATTTGGGGCTGCGAGGCTTTCGTGAGGCATGAGACTCATGATAAGCTCGAACCCCGAAGTGAAAGGTGTAATTTCATCGGCTACCCATAGAAATCCTTCGGTTACCTCTTCTACAGACCCAGTGAGAATGTGGTCTTTGTAGCAAGAAGAAGGGTCTTTCGTGAGAGAGAATTTATGAGCCAAGGAGACAGTGGGAGGCAAATTGATCTTGAAGAAATTCAAGAAGCAATTGGTGAAGGAACCTCAGACACTAGCAGTCAACTTGAGGAGGAAACTCCTGTTGAGCAAGCTGACATGTCTATACCTCCGAGGCGTCCCACACGGGTTAGGAAAACACGTTCGTTTTATTATGGCTTTCATATTACTATGGAAGGTGATACGTTTATCAGCGATAGTACACTGGTAAATTTGGATGATCCTAGCAGTGTTAAGGAAGCCATGGCAGGCCCGGAGTCTGCTAAATGGAAGGAGGCTATGGACAGCGATATACAACCCATGTATGAAAATCAAGTTTGGAACTTGGTTGACAACGTCCCAGGCCGTAAAACAGTCGGGTGCAAATGGATCTTCAAGAAGAAGACCGACATGGAAGGAAAAGTGCATACCTATAAGGCTCCACTGGTTGCGAAGGGTTTTACTCAGACTCAGGGTATTGATTATGATGAAACCTTCTCGCCGGTAGCAAAGATTAAGTCTATTAGGGTTATGCTAGCCATTGCAGCATTTCATGATTATGAAATATGGCAAATGGATGTCAAAACCACTTTCCTTAATGGAAAGTTGGCTGAGGATGTGTATATGAATCAGCCAGAGGGTTTTGTCAGTGCAGAGTACCCTAATAGAGTATGCAAGCTTGAGAAATCCATTTATGGATTAAAACAAGCATCTCGTAGCTAGAATCTTTGTTTTGATGAGAAGGTAAAAGAGTTTGGCTTCTCGAGAAGTGAAGATGAGTCTTGCATGTATGTCAGAGCTAGTGGGAGTATAGTTAGCTTCTTGGTATTGTATGTGGATAACATACTACTTATAGGAAATGACATCCCAACCTTACAGGAGGTTAAGTCCTGGCTTGGGAAGTGCTTTGCTATGTAGGACCTAGGGGAGGCTACCTATATCCTAGGGATAAGGATATTAAGAGAAAGGAGTAAAAGACTAATTGGACTTAGTCAGAGTACCTACTTGGATAAGGTGTTGAAAAGGTTCAACATGCAGAATTCCAAGAAAGGAGATTTACCGATCCAAAGCAATGCCAAACTAAGTAAGACTCAGAGTCCGAGTACAGAGGCAGAGATAGTTGGGATGAGCCAATTACCGTATGCTTCTGCTGTTGGCTCGATCATGTATGCTATGACTTGTACCCGCCCTGATGTAGCATTTGCTTTGAGCATGGTCAGTAGGTATCAGGGGAACCCTGGCAAGGCTCATTGGACCGCGGTAAAGAACATTCTCAAGTGTCTGCGGAGGACTAAGGATTGGATCCTTACCCTTGGTGGGAGTGATGACTTGAGAGTATTAGGGTATAGTGATGCTGGTTTTCAGACTGATATGGATAACTTCCGCTCTCAGTCGGGCTGGATCTTTACCTTAAATGGAGGGGCAATTTCTTGGAAGAGTTCCAAGCAGGAGACGGTGGCTGATTCGACTTGTGAATTAGAGTATATAGCAGCGAGTGAAGCAGCAAAGGAGGAGATATGGCTAAAGAACTTCATCGGAGACCTTGGAGTTTTACCAGCTATTAAAGAACCTATGGAGATTTTCTGTGACAACAATAGTGCGGTTGCCTTAGCCAAGGAACCAAGAGATCATGGCAGATCCCGACACATTGACAGAAAATATCACTTCATAAGACACAAGATTGAAGAAGGACTCCTCGTGGCAAGGAGGATATCGTCGGATGAGAATCCTGCAGATCCCCTTACGAAGGGACTGACGAGGGTTAAGCATTTTCAGCATGCGAGGCGCATTGGGCTGAGGGACGATATTAGTTTTACAGATTAGATAGATTTCCTGAAACTTGTAAAATGTAATCGACGTTTGATGATGAATAAAATTTGTGATTTATTTATGAGTAAAGTGTTACTATCATTGTCAATTATTTACTATTGTTTCAGTTTTGCATGTTTTGACTTCCAGACTAATTAATTTATTCAAACCTCCACAATCGATCATACGTCGAAAGTAGGTATGAATCAAGATTGTCATGAATTGGGTTTGTAGATGGCTAAAGGTGTTTATACATGGCAATGGTTGCTGCAACATTCATGAGTACTCATAAGTTATGAGTATTGGTATAAACCCACGCTCACTTGTATCACTTCATGGAATTTATCTCGAGTGATCGTGAGACGATAATATTATATAAGTCTTCAAACCTAAAGATATGAGTTGTTACCTATGAGTTGGTTGTGCATTGATTGCACAAAAAACGCATCAGTAACTTGATGTTCTAAAACGTGCCTTTGTGTACAATTCAACAAGTAGTAGAACAAGCATACGAGTCGAAGTTTATCTGTTCCTTCTAGAAATAGAAGCGGTATCTGGGCCCCTTGATGATTTTGTGTTGACCCATGTACCGGGCCCGGTCAGAACTAAACTGATGTGTTCAGTAAAGTTCTTTGTCAAACAAATCGGAAATCGAGAAACAACTGCCAGACAATAAGCAATACATAGTTCCATGTGTTTGTCCGGCTGATATCATGAGAACAGAGGATTATATGATCACTTTTCTTAAAATGGCGCTTCATAGTTCAACGGAGTTTTCGAGAGCTACGATTGCTGGTTGGTTCCTGAAGTTATATAGGCAAATACAGTTATTAGACTTATCCAAGTGGGAGTCTGTTGGATAAGGTGTCTAAGTCCATAACTTATTTGGTATATACTTGACCCCACCGACATGGTCCACTTGGGTTGCATCTCATCCAAACTATTTATGGATAGTTTTATGAGAGTTATACACATATGTTTATTAATATATTATAAGTTATAATATATTAATATGAAGTTATGTTATTTAATTAGTATTAGTCTTGAATTAATTATGAATTAATTTAGACATTAAAAGGAAGACTAATTAGATTATGGGCTATTGGTTTTATATGGTGTGGGCTAACACTCATTTGTTAATGGGCTAGGCTTTGATGGAAGTCCATGGATGATCCACGGAGCTTTTAAACCATGGATCCTTGGAAAAGGAAAGGTCATGGGTTATTAGGGTTTCACCCTAACCATGTACACTATATAAGCATGCTTATGGTGCATGAAATGGCAACTAGTGAACTAGTGTGTGTGTGTGTGCTTGTGTGTGGCCGAAAATTAGTGTGTGTATACACTCTCTCAAAGTTTTCCAAGTGTTTGTGGTGATTTGTGATTCCATTTGAGGCATTCACACTATTGGTGCTTGGCCCTCAAACTCCTTAAGAATCAAACTCATCAAAGAAAGGTATGTAATCTCTTCTAATTCTTTTATGTAGAAATGTTCCCCATGCCATGTTAGATAGGTTACTAACCTTGGAAAATTATTATTTTGCATGTATTTAGACAAACATAGATCCAAGGTTTATTAGGGTTGCATGCACACTTAGGAAGTGTTAGATTGCTCAAAACCCAATAGTCATTTACCTACCTTTATAAAATTTACAATTATATTACAGCATCCCTTTTCTAAGTTGCGATTTTTTTAGTTGGATTCTAGCCTTAATATTTCACTTTTGGGTTGTTATATTAAGGATTGTTCTTATCTAACGAAAACTACTTTCTTTTATAGATGTCTACTCCGAATGATGCTTCTAATCATAACTTTTCTTTATTGAATATCTGCTCCAAGGTGACATTCGATAGCACCAACTACAATGATTGGATGCGCAACATCAAAATGTCCCTTCGTTTCAAGGACACGGAGTATGTCCTTGAGAAACCATTAGATTAGATTGACAAAGAGAAGGCCGCTACTGAAGAAATGGTTGCCTACAAGAAGCATTATAATGATGCAAAAAAAGTTGCTTGCATCATGGTGGCCACGATAACTCTTGAATTGCAGATATATTATGAGGATTACTGGCCATACGAGATGAACACGGACCTTATGGAGAAGTACCATAAGCGAGCTCGTCATGAAAATTACGAGGTGGTAAATTCACGCATAGCAAGCAAGATGAAAGAGGGAGAATCTGTTAGCAACCATGTACAAAGAATGCAACATTAACTGGATCAACTTGTTAAGCTTAATGTGAATTTTGATGAGGAGCTGGCTATCGAGATAGTCTTGAACTCCTTACCAAGTTGTTATGATCAGTCCATATTGACCTATCATTTGAACAACAATGAAATCTCAATTGCACAACCTATGAACAACTGAAGCACGGATGAAGGGAAAATGTGTTACCTACATGTAGCAGCCCGGATTTCCAGGTATCTTTATTGTTTATGATTTTGGTGTTTTGAGAGGGAACTCGGCGAGTTGGAGCTCAGACTCGCCGAGTAGGGTCGCGATTCTGGACGCAGGATTCGTCTGGACTCGGTGAGTCCAGGATATGGACTCGGCGAGTCCGCGCTGTTTAATGAAACCCTAATTTCTCGGGTTTGGGACCTATTTAAAGGGCCTTATGCCCGTCATTTGTACCCAACTGTCCATAGAGAGAAACCCTAGAGTGCTTTAGCGATTTGAGAGAGAAAGGAAGCATTCCTTGACCTTTGTGTGTTGTTTAGCAAAGAAGAGGGAGGTTCTAGCCAAGAGGAGGCAAAGGAGGCTGCTATTCTGTGGATTTGAAGCTTAGATCTTCGATCTAAAGGTATGATTTCGGCTCATCTTCTGTTTTGTGAAGTATATTTGGTTTTAGGGTTTCTTGTGACCTTTTTTGGATTGATTGATGGCCAAATAGTCCCTTGCTAGTGATGAGGCTTTGGATCTGGATCCATAGAGGTCCAGAGAGCCTCATTCATCAAGCTTTATGAAGAACAATGGAGATTATGACCTTGAGTAGTGATATTTGTTGATATTCCTTCATATATGGTCATATAGAGGTTGTGTGTACACCAAGTTTGGGGCTTTACGTGGTGAATCAGTCTAGGAAGGCCAGATCTATGAATTGTTGGAACAGATCTGACCTTAGAAGCAAGTTTGAGTGATTGGATGGCATGGACTCCCCGAGTCCGTTGAGCAGACTCGGCGAGTAGCTTGAAGATTGCCTTGGTTCGACCAGTTAGTGGTCCAGTCGAGTCATGGGTTGACTTAGTGAGTCAGGGCGAGTTAGGGAAGGGTGGTCAAGTGGTCTGAGTCGAGCTGGGACTCGCCGAGTTGTTCTTGAGACTCGGCGAGTTGAGTCGGGGTGGCCCCGCGATTCTTCCAGGTGGAACTCGTCGAGTCAGGGGGAGGACTCGACGTGTAAGAAGGGAATCCTAGAGAATTGGTGGAAACGTCTAGACTCGCCGAGTTGCCCTTGTGCACTCGCCGAGTCCGGTCAAAGTTGACCGTTGACCAGAGTTGACCTGTGTTGACTTCTTAGGGATAGTCAACCTTAGGAATAAAAAAATGTTAATAAGAGATGTATGATGTTATAGGGAGATTGTAGCTCGGAGGATTGAGCATGCGTGACTTCGGGATTTGCTAGCTATCGATATTCACGAGGTGAGTCTTCTCACTATACTGTACCCGGAAGGGCTTGATTGTGTGACCGGAAGGTCGGATATGATATGAGACATATGTGTTATATGTGATAAGTTAATTGCTATATGTGCTATGTATGATATGTTTTATGTGGGTCGGAAGGCATTATGTTATGGGCCGGAAGGCGAATATGTTATGGGCCGGAAGGCGTTGTAATGTGGACCGAAGGGTTGGCGTGGGTAGGACCGGAAGGTTTACCCAGCAGGGACGGAAGTCCCCTGAGACACATGGACCAGAAGGTCAGGGCCTAGAAAGGCGTATGTGCGTAAGTTGTATTTTGGGGGAGCTCACTAAGCATTTATGCTTACAGTTGTTATGTATGTGTTTCAGGTACTAGCGAGGACCGTGGGAAGGCGTCGGCGTGATCTGTACACACTGATAGACGATTTATGATCTTGGGATTCATATGATTTGTATTACGATATGACACGTTGAATGTTTATGCCTTGTTTTGGATGAAAACACTTTATTTTGAAATGAAAAATTTGTTTAAAAATTTCCGTCGTTACTCTACACTCCTGAGTGCTCCCATTCTTGCCATTAGTCAAGGGAAAGGGAAAAAGAGGAAAGGTCCTCCAAAGCAAAACTGGAAGGAAAAGTCTCAATCTGGGTCATGAAGCAATAGCCCAAAGGTAAATCTAGTTGTGACAACCCGAACCTTTTTCAGTCAATGAAATTCAAAACCCGTTAAAGAAAAATTTCGAATTCTAATTACATTGTCAATTTTGTCAAGCTCGTAAGGGTTGAAAACAAAGTAGAGTATATGAATTCAATATATATAAGTATCAGGACCAAAATCATTCGAAAAATCAAGTTTTTCTTCGAAAACCGGCCAAGTCTAGATTTATCCCAATGTTTACGGCCTTGAATATGTTTATGACTGTAAACTGTTCACAGCCTGGGGACCCCACCTCCAACCATGAACCCATCATATATATATATATATATATATATATATCTATATATATATATATATATATATATATATATATATATATTTATATATAATATATATATACATATATATACATATATATACATGTATGTGTGTGTGTGTTCGTACGCTCAATTCCAAATTTCTGGCCGAAAACACTACTTTCTCTCTCTAAAAACACCAACCGAAAATGCAAGATTTCTCTTATCTATCCTCTGAAAATCATCTAATTTTCCATGGAACTTGTTTTGGAGCATCAAGCATTCATCATTTCATCAAATCCAACAACCTTCATTCTTGAGTTCATGTCTGTGAACCTTTAAATCTTCAAAGACCAAAATCAGTTCATGGCTGCAAACCATCTAAGGGCTATAAATCCTTCCAGGGTCGAAATCCGTTCACGGCCAAGAACAGTTCACTACCGAGAACCGTTCATGGCCGCAATCAACCCAAATCGTGGATCTTGGCTGTAAATCCACTTTTCTCGCTTCGATCGAGTCTCGGTAACATTGCTTAACCAAAAGCAAGTGTTTTCTAACACTTTAACTAATGGATTAACTAATTTAAATACAAATATGTATTTAATTATTATTAGACTCCATTAATTGCCACGTACAGCAATTCAGGGCCCTCATTTCCAGTCTCGTTATCCGGCACATACACGGAACCAACTGTCAGTTCATACCCCAACCTTATGCTACTTTTATTATTTTCAGGGGGAGAATAAGAGTAAAACACTAGGATTTTGTACTTTTGTACAAATGATTACAAACAGATTTAAGAACCTTGCAATTGATACAAACCGAGAAATCACTACTGTTTATAAAAATATTTAGATATTCTAATCCCTTATGTAAAATGTTGAGCATGAGGGTAGTTTTCAAAATACAATGATAATTGCAAGATTTTCAGTACCATACATGTTATATATTCAAACTAAGTTGATATACTTTGGAAGCATCATCGAACTTTTACATAATTCAGTATATACAATGTTGCAAAACTCGGCCTACTCGGCCGAGTACTCGACTGATTACTAGGAATCGGCCCTCCACCGAGGCGAGTAATGTCAACTCGGCCAAAAAACTCGGATTTAGTCCAAATCGGCCAAAAATCTGTCAAAAATCGGTAAAAAATCGGACAAACTCGGTCAAACTCGGGCCTACTCGGTCAAACTCGGCCAACTCGGTCATAATCGGTCAAACTCGGTCAAAGGGTCAAAATTGTCATAGAAAGAGAAAAAATCAAGAATTTCAACATTAATATTTATAATCCACTTAATGATTTATTATTTAACACAAACATGTGATTATTACTACATATATATCTTAAATTTTCAGTAATTATCCACGTAGTGAGACAATTATGTGTATTTCAGTTTTTATGTATTCACATGTATCTAATTTTGGTTATATATTTTAATCAAATTATGATATTAACTTATGATTTTGACATATATAATTTTCCGAAAAATATTCTACATGAATTACAGAATTCGAGTACTCCCCGAGTACTCGCTACTCCACAGTCGGTCGAGCAGGTATCGAGTAGCGAGTTCTACACCCTTGAGTATATACGAGTAAATATACATACAAAACTATAATAGGTATAGTTTAGCATTCAATACATCATTTTACAAAATCAATAACCGTACATCATAAAAAACATATAAATTATGGTAGAACTAGTCTATGGTATACCATGCTATTTTCAGATAACAAAAGTACATTACTAAATAATTATTTAAGTATAATTATTTTTACTCTACAAAACATAAACACAGATTCAAGTACAAAAGAACATTACACTACACATAAACTAGTTACTACAGGGTTGTGAGACATCACTTCAATTGTACCCTTCAGGGAGCGGGCTCTATCCCATCATAGTATAACTAGAGTCTCCTAGAGGGGGAGCGTCATATTTGTGAATATATATATATATATATATATATATATATATATATATATATATATATATATATATATTTGGGATTGACTATCGCACACCTGAACTGCTAGCTACAGTTAGGCATGCATGCCTGGGGTAACAAATGTCATAATGTCCGATGCCCGAAGAACGTCATAGGGGTAACTAGGTCATATCAAGCACGGTTATACGAACTCACAAAAGTATAAACTAACCTTTGCTTACGGGATTTCATTCTTCGATAGTTTTATTTTCATTAATAGAACTACTACATACTACAATTGGAGGATTCCAGGCATTTCTACTCATGGTTATATTTTAAGTAACAAAACATACTATACATACTGGTGTTAGCTAGGGTTTTCATACAAGAACATACCATACATACTAGTGTTAGACAGGGTTTTCATACAATGAATTACTATACATTACTAGTGGTAGCCAAGGAATTTCGTACAAGAGTTTTCATACAAAACAATACAATACAATACAGTTGGAGGTAACCACGCATACATGCTAATACTTTTCAATACTAATGAAAATATTGGATTTGCTTGGAAACATAGAAACATTTTCACAGATTCATCAACAAGTTTTCATTACAAAAACATGCTTATGAACTCACCAGCTTTAATGCCGATACTCTTTCAAAATCACTTGTATTCTCAGGAAATTAGTAGACAGGTACTTCCGCAGGCTTTTGTGAAGACGGAGCGTATAGAGTCACATCTTTTATATTTTGCTATACTTTTGATGCATATAAATATGAAACAAACTGATGTAAATACCTTATATATTCAATGTAATGGTTGTGTTTACTTTAATTACTATGATACAATTGTTGTGATACTATATGATATCCTCCACCCCGAACGTTTTCATCGATTCGGTTTAGGGGTGTGATAGATTGGTATTAGAGCTATTGTTTATAGTGAACTAAGTATGCCGAACCTTACATGGTATACAACTATAAACACTAAAGGGGGCGAAGCGCACTAAAACTAAAAGTATACTTTTAAAATTTATGTATTGTACAAGAAGTATACAAGTATACATACATACTAGAAGTTGTATCATGATAAGAACTACATAAAAGTATTTAGGACGAGATGGGCACTATGGTTAAACCTGAATAGTTATGTAATCATATTTGGGGCCAATATAACCTGATCAATTATATTCGTCCGAGATATGACCAACATGTGTTTGGGAGTGACTGTCGTGTTGCGACAAGTCTAAAACTCACCAAATCCGATACTAATGAAGCACATAGTTAAAATACTATAGGAATATTTTATAACTCTAACACTACACAAAATTGTTACAAGTAGTAAAAATCCCCACAAATGAAAGACCTGTAATTCCTTGTTTATTTTAGTAAACCTTTATTGTAGATCTCTGTTAACACTATAGGGTCAAGATATTATGCATTTAGTACTAAGATATATCTTGTTTGAAAATATCCAACTCATGATCAACATAGTGTTGGGTTTTGAGCATTCTAACACTCCTAAGGCGTTCATGCAACCCTAAATACCTTGGATCTATGTTTTCACTAATTATACATGCAATGGTGTTTCCAAGATATTAAACCTATGACTAGCATAAAATTGTCATATACCACACAAGAATCTAGTTAGGATAACATACCTTATGGTGGAGATTGAAGTCTTGATGTATCTAGCCTTAACAGCTTATCCCCAATAGTTTGGAAGCCTCAAGTGGAATCACAACACATCATGGACAAAGGAGGAACTTGAGAGAGAATCTCCATGCACCCAAAACCACCATGAACTCCAAGAATACACAAGTGTCGATTTTGGGCAATGAAGTATGTATTTATATGTGGGATGTCTAGTGTCACGGATATAACTCAAATCCATACCTATGGGTCTTATGATCCATGTTTCATGTGGCCCAACTCTTTATGTACCCATACATAAAGTTGGCCTAGCATGGATCATAAGCCCAACACACATGAATATAACTAATTAACATAATTAGTCCCCATAGATTTATTAGTCTCCTTTTGATCACTAAATGAATTCTAAAATAATTCTTGATAAATACTAATTAAAACCATATGATTTCATATTAATATATTAGTACTTATAATATATTAATAAACCATATATAACCTTTTCTCAAGTATCCATCCTAATAAATTGTCCTGATGATATGCAACCAAAATAGACCATGTTACTCTCGGGTCAAGTACATACCAATAACTGTTATGGACATAGACATCTAATCTAACAGTCTCCCACTTGGATAAGTCTAAAAATATTATTACAAGTATGACTTCATAACCCGACTAGCAATCGTAGCTCTTAAAGCGGTTGTCGAACTCTGAACAAATCAATGAAGCGTCGATTAGATAAGTGATCATATATTCCTCCATTGTAGATATCATATGGACTGAGACATGGATTATAATCATTCTCTTTGTCCATTTGTTGTTTCCCGAGTTTTGATTTATGACAACTGACTAATTGAACAAATCAAATCAGTCCAGGGTTGGTCAAGCACTTAGGGGTGTCATCGCTAAATCATCGAGGGGCCCACAAATATCGCTTTTATCCTTATGTGATAAAAGGAATGGATAAACTTCGACTCATATGCTTGTACTAACTACTTGTTGAATCATACACAAAGGCACGTTTTATAACATCAAGTTACTGATGCGTTTTCGTACAATCAATGTATAACCAACTCATAGTCAACAACTCATATCTCTAGGTTTGAAGAATATAAGATATTATCGTCTCATGATTCACTCATGATAAAATCCATGAAGTGATACATATTAGCGTGGGTTTAATCCAATACTTGAATCTTATTCCAGGAGCACTCATGAACACTGCAACTAAGTCTAGCCACCTAGACAAACTACATACCTATTCATGACAGTCTTGCCTTAATACCTACTTGCAAAGTATGATTGAGTGTGGACAGTTTGAATAACCTAGTTATTCGGGAAGTCAAAACATGCAAAGTGAAACACAAGAATAATACTAATCCTATATGGCCCCAACACCTTGAATGTAAATAAAAACCCTTTTATCTAAGCACCATATTGATTACTCATTATTCATTGTATAATGTTTTGATTTATCAACTTAATACTTGAATTAAAACAATAGTCGTGTCATGCTCCAAGAATGCACACTATGTTTACCTATGGTCCTTTCTTTTGTGAAATAGATCAATTGAACACGACTATACCAAACTCTTTCCATTTACTGTAATATGTTAGATTCTAAACTAATATGCAATGATTCTCTTGTAATGACTATGCACAAAAGTCATAAATACTTGGCAACAGACATTACAAAGTATTCCAACGGAGATCAATTCCATGGAAACGAAGTCTCATATTCAAAGTACATTCCTTTGAGCATCCTTCTTTGCATTAATTTTTCTAATCTTACACAGATTCAAATAATAACTTCCACCTATGAAAACAATTCGATATTACCATTTTGACTATCACTTCTGAACAAGAGTTGCCTCTTTTCATAATATGTTAATATGATCCTTTCCAAAGTTTACACTATACTTCCAATTGTCCATGAGCAATCAATATTTGGTAAAGCTCAGATTGTCCTTCGCAATTGCTTAATCATTTTAGTCATATCAAGTTCTATTCTTTTTTCCCTCTTAATGCCCTAAGCATTTGGAAAATTTAGAATGGATGTAATCGATCCTATACCTAAAGCATGTGGGACACGATTCATACTATAAAAAAATTTATTTGCCATGTTCTCACAATTTGAACTATGAAGAGGGATGTCGTAATCATAATCGAATTTTGATAACACAACATATATAGAATTTCCTTACGTTGAACCATTCCAACATAAAATTCATATATATCCTTGACTAAAGTTGATTAAAATCTGAATCTAAGCTTGTAGAATTGGAATGAAGTATAAAATCCTCTCCTTAAATTATAACAAAACAACTTTTCAAGGCGAATTCAAACTTTTGTTTTCTATAATTAACGTTGTTAACTTGCAACAATAAACATAATACTCATGCTCCCACTAGTGCGCGTAATGATTATTATCTTACCAGCATAACACTTATGCTCCAAATAGCTTTGCCATGTTCCCAAAAATCAACTGGACTTCAAGAAATCAATACTTTATTGACTTTCTTACCAAATTTCATATTTTTGATACGGAATTGCTTTGATAAGACTTTATCAAAATCATACACCTTTCCTTAGATAGCTCACATGTGTTTAGACCTTTTTCCATTCTCACTAGTTAGTGTGCCGGTTAACCGCACACGCTCCACTAACGAAATGAGAATGCAAATATCACAATTGTTGTCTACTTAAAATCTACCTAGTGAAAGTGTTTCCTCACCATTTCATGAATCAAAGAGAAACCTTATTACACTTAGATTTCCTGGTATATGTGTTCCTATGCATGTGAACTTGTCATAACCGTAATCTCAAGACAAGGTTAGTGACAAATCCAAACTCATATGGACTGAACTTGCCCAATCTCATTTTCTTGCCACCCGACAACACAAGGGCCTACCATTGCTTCCAGGTTGTTATGCAAACAATTGAGAACTTATATAACTCACAAGCATAGTCAACTTAAACTGGAGTGGGCACAGAAATATGCCAACACAATGGGTTACAAACCTGAAGTTGTGTTCTAGCGATTAAACAATGGGTTTTATTCTTGATTAGTTCTTGAAACTTTTCCAAGATCTTTAAGAGTCCCACTGTCCTCTTCACATATACGATTCTATTGTCAAGAACCATTCCTTGACAAAACAAATATTCAAGAGTCAGTATGGATTCTTATCAAGATAAACACTTCTCGCAATTGGTCTTAGTTGGTCTCTTTTTTATCCAAAACATCACAACTTACCAATTTCAAATGTACATGAGTAAGAAACATGTTACTCTACATTTGATAAGTGTTATAAACCTCTTTTTTTTTTTTTTTTTTAAATTATGTCACTCAAGTTACAATCATAGATTATGACTCTAAGACTTGATTTTGGAACAAAGTATGATTTATCTTTTGATTTAACTATTTCAACAATTCATGATTCCTCTCCTTAGCTAAACAAATGCACGAAGGTGTCTTTAGAGGATCAATTGTGATACGGTTTTATAATCACTAAGATAATCATAAAACAAGATAATCAGGTACTCTCACATCTCTTCAGTTTGGAGAAACTTTTGTCTTTCTGCCTAAGTTGATTCTTCTTATTCATTCTGCCAATCATTGAAACCTTTCTAATGTTTTAGAATTACACTTAAACTTGTAAGCATATCCATATTTACTAAACTTTAGTAAATCATAATGAATAACCTTATTAGCCTTTGTGGTGGACCTGACCAGCGCACAACCTAATGTACCCGATCCTTTAGTCCTTCAGTTGACTCACATGTACATATGAACAAGGAATTAGTCTTAATTTACAAAAGATGAAAATTCTCATTCATTATACAATACAAGTTTCATGATTCCAATTTTCTATCCAACTGAAACTTGGGTGATGAGAATCTTTCCTTATTTGTTATATTATGACACTACCATAAATGAATGAATCAAATCCATTTTCCAATATTGCTATCAATGAAATCATATAAACGACGTTTTTTCACAAATATCATTGTAAGGATACTTAAAATAACTAAAATCAAAACTTTTCTTTTATTTTAAAACTTGTAGAAAAAACATATCCTTACAATGAAAATGCATATGAAAAACATGTTGTTATCTATTCCTAAGCAATCTATCAAAGCTTTTTAAGCAGCAGCTCAAAATTCTGATCATCGAACTATGCGATTGAAATCCATCTCTTCACGATCAGAATCAGCATACTCTTCTTTTAAGCTTCCTTTGATTCTCCAAAACATCAAAATGCAATTATATTACATCATGTATTAGGAATCTCCAAATAGGAAATTAATAGAGTTAGATAATGGACTTTACCTAAAGCAAAGTCAAACTTTTTGACTTTTACCATCCTTATGAACTTTCAGGTACATTTGGCAGCTTCACAACCAATGCCCCTTCTTTTGGCAGAACAAACATATGGACTCTTTGAAAATGGTACACTTGATTGTCCAGACTTAGCCTTCCTCTTTACTATTGAGTCAAATGACTTGACCATTGCCGATCCCTTTCCATTGGGAAGAGAAAGTTTTTCTGGATTTCCAATGTCACCATTGTCAATGTCCAAATAGGATTGGGAAGTATTTCTTCCAATCAGATTTGCTTTACTAGTGCTCCAAATCATTGTTGATTTTAGCAGCAACAAGCAAATAGGTAAGATCATTAAGGGTCAAGTCATGGTCTGTGACATAGTAGTCCTTAAAGAACTCACTATATGACATGGGAAGTGATTGAAGAATCTTGTCAACAGTCAACTTCCTTAAGACTTTGACACCCAACTCTCCCGGCTTGCCAATATGTGACTTAATATCCAAGATGTAAGCCCATATAGACTTTGCTTGCCAAATAGGGATTGAGTGACCTTGAAATTGCGGGTCAGGAAGAATTATTGGAGGAGGTGGAGGAAGTGAAGTATGATGTCTAGTCCTATTAGTGCACCACAAAGGGATTGATCTTTCACCTTGATTGCCATTTGGGATATCATCTTCTTTAGGAAAGCTCTATCCAAAAGGATGAGGAAGACCATATTTGTCTTAACTTAACATCTATGTGGGAGAAATTCAACTTTCAGTTGACTTAAGTCCTTAACATAACACCCAATATGAAATATTAAGGCTAGGACACAACAAACTATTTTATAACTTGAAGAGGGATGTCGTAATCCAAGCTACAAAATATTTGAAGATAGCTAAATGACGATTTACAAATTATAATCATGAAAAACAAAATAAATTATTAAGTTTTAATTGGATTTGAAACTCCTAGATCTTTTGTGATTCATTGAACTTTCAATGGTATGTTTAAATCTCGATTGTCCCCTCTCAAGTTTGTGACAAGGATGCCGAGGATCACAAACAAGGTGTGAATAACCATGCAAATTGACTTGGTACCCTTAATTTTATCACCCAATCAATGTGCCAGTTAGCCACACGCGCCCCACCGATCTATGATAAAACTTAAGTCACCCTTTGCTACACATTGTCAGTCCCATGTTAGTGTGTCGGTTAACCAGACACGCTCCACTAACGAATTAACAAGGGTGCAAAGTGTAATTTCATGGGTTAGCACCAAATTCACATTTTCCTAAGTAACTAAGATTGGGAATTTATAATTGTTTAGTTACTTTATGGTTTATCATTGTACTTTTAATGAAAGGGGTATTAGAGTCCTATCCTACCCGTTTGGCTAACGACCCTCCACCAGCCAAGGAAGCGGTGGGTGAGAGTGGACACCCATTAAACTATCATTTTATAGGCAGTAACCTTATACCCCCCCTCCCTTAGAGACTGGCTTCGTGAATTAGGCCTACTAACGGTAAGATTGACTTTACTCTTATATATATATATATATATATATATATATATATATATATATATATATATATAATCATTAACTGTTAATATTATAATAATATAAGGGTTGAATTTAAACTATAAAAATTCTAGGGTTTGATTTGGAATTGAAGTATACATGGGGAGGTAACTTTGAAAACTCCAAAACTTGAGGGAAAGTTTTGAAACTTTTCAAAACTCTTATATTTTCATAACTTATGAGTTTAATTAAGGTTTTAAAAATATTTAATGAAGAGACTCTTGAACATCCATAATTTGAGGACAAGTTATGCAGTTCATAAAACTATTTATGACAAAAATACTCTTCATTTTGTAACCTATGACAATTTTATGAGTTTTAAGAGTCATAAATGTGACTTTTCATATAATCTTGTGTTGGGGTGTAAAGTTATCCATGTTTGACTTTTGTAAAACCCACTTGCATGTGGTATATTATCCTTTTGACTCAAGAGATAGAGAGTGAGAGAGAGAGCGAGACATGTAAACACCTCTATATAAGTTGGTGTCACACCCCAAAACTGAGAATGGCGGAAACGTTCTGGGGCGGAGGACGTCATGTAATGTATCACAACACAGTAATAGTAAACAAGCAAACAACATCATCTATTGCATTAAATATATAATTTTAATACAAGTGTGTTCTGTACAGTTATAGACACCAAAAATAATGTAAATCAAAATAAAGAGATGAGTCCTGAATGCGCTCCATCTTCTCAAAAGCTGGTCTCGGTACCTGCTTACTGATGACCTGAGAATACAAGTTATTTTGAAAGAGTTTATCAGCATTAATGCTGGTGAGTTCATAAGTATTTTAGTGTCAGTATTTGTATCAAAACGTTTGAACATAGTTTTAAACAATAGTTTGTAAACATTGGTGATAAAAGTATGTGAATGTTTGTACGTGTTTGTAAAAGTTTGAATCTCTCAGAAAAACCTATATTTTCTATTAAAAGTAGCCTTCTACCAAGGCGTAACTATTTTGTATGTTTGTTAATCGTAAAAGTGTGTAATTTTCCATTTGTAACTATCATTATCAAAATATAGTTTATACATTATTGTTTAAGTGAAATAGTCACTAATGTATATAAAGGATAAATTTATGTAGTACTGTAGTATTGTATTATAAGAACTACTACTGTACTAACTACCTTAAACCGGATTTATAATAAGGTATCATGTGATTAAGTGTACCATACTATCGACTGAGTAACAACGACAAATGTAGGTCGTAAAAAGGTATGACGTTTGGCACCCGCAGACCTGCAGGTCCGGCTGTAGCTAGCAGCAAGGTGTAGGATAGTCAATCCAGTATAGATCTATACGCAAACTCACACTCTCCCTCCAAGAGACTCTGGTTACAACTCGGGCCATGACATTTAAGGCATGCCCCGATACAGTGGATCGTATTTATGTAAGTGTGTGTATGTATATGTAATGTATTGTTCTTGTTCTAGTATCATTGTATATGTTCTCTTTCTAGTATAGTTTTATATGTTTTCCTTCTAGTATAGTTGTATATGTCCTCATAGTAATATCATGTATATGTTCTCGTAGTAATGTAATGTATATGTTTCTCATAGTACTAAGTACTGACTCATGAATGAACTGACTCATTAATCTAGCAATAGTATAAGTGTAATCCTGTGTTACCCCGATGGTAACTTACTAATGATGTAACTCATACACATGAATATGGAAGTACTTTTATGTCTATATATGCACATATTATATATAATTAATATTGAAACGACCCTCGGACGGCTACCCGACATCCCACCAGACCACATCCAAATCGAGGAAAAGGAAATAGGGCGGATGGCCTTCCTAAGCCTTTTAAACATTTCTTATATATCTATGCATATATGGACATGCAATTTATAAGAAGTATAATAAGGTTTAAATAAAAGTATTTGATAAGTAAAAGAGTTTGTAAAACATTTTGAAGGAAAACAGTTTGAAACAGTGATAAAATCATTGGTTTTATAGTTATTAATCACATGTGATTGATGTAATAACTATAAGTATTCAACTTGTATTCTCCCCCATAAAAGTATTGAAAACATTTAAAAGTATTTCAAAGGTTAATTAAAGGGGTATAAACTCACCTGTAGTGAGTGGTTCTGATGACAATGTTGGATTAGTTCCTAGGTGTCAAGTGGTGACTTGAGTACACACGCGAATCCTATTTAGCATATAATGGCACATATATGGATATAATTAGTGTTATAAACAACTAATTGATGATTTTGGGACCACCTTAGGGACTAGTAAACACTTATAATGAAGTGTTACAATCATATATGATTGTATGAGGGTTTATAAGGCTATACAAGAGGGTCTATGGCCAAAATACACACTATATGTGTGTGTGCGGCCAGGTATGCGGCCTAGTGTGCTGTCAGCACTTGTGTGCGGCCCTGTGCGCGGCCATGTGTGCTGCCAGATGGTGTGTGCTGCCATGTGTGCGGCCAGATGGTGTTCTTGGTGTTCTTGGTGCCTTTTATGAAGATCTTCAAGTAGAATGGATGATACTTGAGAGGATTTCGTGTTCTATGCTTGAATAAGTGAAGGAAGTGTTCAAAAATGATTTAAGTGTGGTATATATAGGTAGAGTGTGCGGTTGGGAAAGGTGTGAGGTCGCAAACAAGAGTGTGCGGCCGCACACTCAAGTGTGTGGCAGCACACTCCATGTGTTGGAGTGTTTGGCCCGGTTTTGATTCCTACACTTCAATTTAACCCTTTTTAACACTCCTACCTTGATTATATCATACTTAGAACGCTTCCATTAGACTCTAAATGGTACTACTATATAGCAAAATGAGTCTAATATTGATAAGAATTGAAGGATTTACGCGAGGAATTTTTCGGGTTGTCACATCATCCCCCTGTTAAGGGAATTTCGTCCCGAAATTCGAATTTAAGCTACTCGGTTATTACAAATAACTAAGTAAAAATATGAGGATATTTCAGTTTCATCTGATCCTCTCGCTCCCATGTAAATTCCGGTCCTCGCTTGGCATTCTAGCGAACCTTCACAATCGAGATGCGGCTTGTTTCGTCTGTTTGACTTCGCGGTCCATGACCTCTACAGGTTCTTCCACGAAGTTGAGGCTCTCGTTGATCTCGATCTCGTCGAGTGGGATTACAAGAGTCTCGTCGGATAGACACTTTTTCAAATTGGAAACGTGGAAGGTAGAATGTACGTTACGAAGTTCGTTCGGTAGATTGAGTTTGTAAGCCACTGGGCCAATTCTTGCGAGAATCTCGAAAGGCCAAATGTATCTTGGATTTAGCTTTCCACGCTTTCCGAAGCGTATCAAGCCCTTCCAGGGTGAGACCTTCAATAAAACGCGGTCGCTCACCTGGAATTCCAACGGTTTTCTACGTTTATCGGCGTAGCTTTTCTGTCAGTCTCTGGAGGCTTTCAATCGTTTGCGGATCTGAACGATCTTCTCCGTCATTTCCCAAATGATTTCTGGGCATGTGAGAGGATTGTCAGAAGTTTGCCCTTTAGCCAACTGGGTGTCACCCACCTCAGCCCAGCACAGAGGGGATCTGCACTTTCGACCGTAGAGAGCTTCAAATGGAGCAGCCTTGATGCTTGTGTGATAATTATTATTATAGGAAAACTTGACAAGGGGTAAATGAGTATCCCATGCCTTTCCAATGTCAATCACACAGGCTCTCAACATATCTTCCAGTGTTTGGAAGGTCCTCTCACTTTTTCCGTCGGTCTGTGGATGGTAGGTTGTGCTCATGTCCAGCCTTGTTCCTAGGGAATGTTGCAATGATTGCCAGAATCTTGAGGTGAACCTACTATCGCTATCGGAGATAATGGATATAGGGACACCATGCAGTCGCACGATTTCCCTAATGTATGTTCTCGTAAGTTTATCCATCTTATCAGTTTCCTTCATAGGTAGGAAGTGTGCAGACTTGGTCAATCTATCGACGATGGCCCATATGGTATCAAGTCCACCCATTGTCTTGGGCAACTTGGTTATGAAGTCCATAGTGATCCGCTCCCACTTCCATTCTGGGATCTCTGGTTGTTGTAGTAAACTAGAGGGTTTCTGGTAGTCGACCTTAACCTTTGCGCAAGTAAGGCATTTACTTACAAAGGTAGCAATCTCTCCTTTCATGTTAGGCCACCAATATAACTTCTTGAGATCTAGATACATTTTACCTGAACCTGGGTGGATGGAATATCGAGTTTTGTGCGCCTCAGTCATGACCAAGTCTCGAAAATCACCGTGTTTTGGGGTCCAGATCCGGTCCATGAAATATACAACTCCGCCACCCTTGGCTTCTAAGTTCTTATCCATTCCTCTGAGGTATTCACTCGCCACATGTTCAGGTTTCATAGCTTCAAGCTGGGCTGGTTGAATTTGCTTAGACAAGTACGAATGGATAGTCATTGTCTGCAGCTTGACTCTTCGACCAGAATATTCCTTCCGACTTAGGGTGTCCGCTACTACATTGGCTTTACCCGGATGATAACGAATGTCGCATTCGTAGTCATTGAGTAGCTCGACCCACTATCGTTGACGCATGTTGAGCTCCTTCTGATCGAATATGTGTTGTAAACTCTTGTGGTCGGTAAAGATAGTGCTTTTCGTTCCGTACAAGTAATGTCTCTAGATCTTCAGAGAAAACACCATTGCTCATAGTTCAAGATCGTGGGTCGTGTAGTTAAATTCGTGTGTCTTGAACTGTTTAGAGGTGTAGGCGATGACCTTACCTCGCTGCATCAGAACACACCCGAGCCCTTGATTCGATGCACCGCAATAGACTACGAAGTCTTCTATTCCTCCGGGGAGGGATAGTATTGGTGCGGTGCATAACGCTTGCTTGAGTGTTTGAAATGCTCTCTCTTTTTTCTCTTCCCAGTCAAAGGCCAGGCCCTTCTAGGTCAGTGTTGTAAGAGGTTTTGCAATACTAGAGAAGTTTTGTATGAACCTGCGGTAGTAGCCAGCAAGACCTAGAAATTGACGAATTTCTGTAAGCGTCTTTGGTGCTGACCAGTTCTCAATAACTTTAATTTTGGATGGGTCCACGTGGATTCCCTTTTCACTTACCACGTGTCTTAAGAATTCGACTCTTCGGATCCAAACTTCACACTTAGAGAACTTCGCATAGAGCTTCTCCGCTCGTAAAGTTCCTAGAACTTGTCGCAGATGATCGCCATGCTCTTCCTTATTTCGGGAGTAGATCAGGATGTCGTCAATAAAGACAATAACGAACTGATCCAAGTAAGGTTGGCATACTCTATTCATCAGGTCCATGAAGACTGTGGGCGCATTGGTCAATCTGAATGGCATCACCACGAACTCGTAGTGTCTGTAACGAGTCTGGAAGGCTATCTTCGGAACATCCTCCTCTAGCGAAGAATAGTAGGAAAACACATGTGTAAGGATTTTCCTACAGAATAGATAGTTGTCAATATTACTGGTATTTTTGATGTACTAAGTTCGGGGAAAATCGACCTAGCAGTAGGTCTTACATCATACCATACGGAAAAGTTGACAGTTTCTAGATTCCTAATTAGAATACTAACAGTTAGGAATATTTTACAGACAAGTGCTACTTAGAGCACAGATGTTAAAGGCTATTCCTTATCCAAAAGATAGAGATGTACTAGACATCTTCTAACGGCAATGGGAAGTCCTCGGGCGAACCCTGGGGTCTGACACTTGACGAAACACCTCTTGAAGGTGTCGCTCCTGAGCCCTCTGGTGGGCTCGAAGTTCCAAGACATCAGCTCGAGAGGCAGCCAGCTGTTGCTTTAGGTTTTCATTGGTTCTCCGGGTCCGTTCCATTTCTTCTTCAAGACGGCGGATGCGGACTGTGTTGACACCAGAGTTGGCATCAATTTCCATGACCCGGTCGATGGCTTCTTGACCTTCTTCGACGTTTTGAGCAATTCTGCGGACTATGACGGGCAGAGCTCTATCCGCAGAACCTCCTTCGCTAACGTTGTAAAAGCTTCGGTCCCCAAAGTAAGGTAAGGGTTGACCTTGTTCGTCGCTCCAACGATTCAAGTTGGTTGCCCACAAAGGTGTAGGACCTGGAAAGGCTGGTCGAGGGTTGTCGTTCGGGGCTTGACCTACTAGCGGTAGGTTGTTGACTTCAGGCTTGGAGTCGGATCCATCAGAAAAGCCTTCTGCGAGGTGATCATCTAAAGCGATCGGATGCTCATCTTCGGGCTCTTCTTCGATCCACCCTGCATTGCCTTCATCTGGAAAGTACGGGTCGCCGTGATGGTATCCAGCCATTTAAATCTACACGAGAAGAGAGGTATAAGAATATAGTATATATGTAGCTAGTAGTACAAAATACACCTATAGTATTTTAAGTTTAGGTTCTACTGATCTTCTTGTGGTATTGTTGGTAAGTTTTTAAACTTGTTAACACATCACAACCATTCTAGCGCATATGCTAATCACTCCTCGGACCAGCATAGTTGATCAGGCTATGCCATTTCGAAGACTGACCATACATCCCCGAGCTCACTTGTGATATTTAACAATCGTAATACTTTTGTTCTTGTCATTGTGACACTGATTAGTATGAATGCAGACTAGTGTACTTAATTAAATATTTTAATATTTAAAGTATAGACTCTTGGTCAGAGTGCTTTAATCCCTAATGGGTTTATAGTTTAGTATATCTTTTATGGGTTGATATACTTAATTCACTATAAACAATACTCTGATACCAATCTGTCACACCCCAAAACCGAGAATGGCGGAAACGTTCTGGGGCGGAGGATGTCATGTAATGTATCACAACACAGTAATAGTAAACAAGCAAACAACATCATCCATTGCATTAAATATATAATTTTAATACAAGTGTGTTCTGTACAGTTATAGACACAAAAATAATGTAAATCAAAATAAAGAGATGAGTCCTGAATGCGCTCCATCTTCTCAAATGCTGGTCTCGGTACCAGCCTACTGATGACCTGAGAATACAAGTTATTTTGAAAGAGTTTATCAGCATTAATGTTGGTGATTTCATAAGTATTTTAGTGTCGGTATTTGTATCAAAACATTTGAACATAGTTTTAAACAATAGTTTGTAAACATTGGTGATAAAAGTATGTGAATGTTTGTACGTGTTTGTAAAAGTTTGAATCTCTCAGAAAAACCTATATTCTCTATTAAAAGTAGCCTTCTAACAATAGTTTTAAACAATAGTTTGTAACTATCATTATCAAAATATAGTTTATACATTATTGTTTAAGTGAAATAATCACTAATGTATATAAAGGATAAATTTCTGTAGTACTGTAGTATTGTATTATGAGAACTACTGCTGTACTAACTACCTTAAACCGGATTTATAATAAGGTATCATGTGATTAATTGTACCATACTATCGACTGAGTAACAACGACAAATGTAGGTCGTAAAAAGGTATGACGTTTGGCACCCACAGACCTGCAGGTCCGGCTGTAGCTAGCAGCAAGGTGTAGGATAGTCAATCCAGTACATATCTATACGCAAACTCACGCTCTCCCTCCAAGAGACTCTAGTTACAACTCGGGCCATGACATTTAAGGCATGCCCCGATATAGTGGATCACATTTATGTAAGTGTGTGTATGTATATGTAATGTATTGTTCCTGTTCAAGTATCGTTGAATATGTTCTCTTTCTAGTATAGTTGTATATGTTTTCCTTCTAGTATAGTTGTATATGTTCTCATAGTAATATCATGTATATGTTCTCGTAGTAATGTAATGTATATGTTTCTCATAGTACTAAGTACTGACTCATGAATAAACTGACTCATTGATCTAGCAATAGTATAAGTGTAATCCTGTGTTACCCCGATGGTAACTTACTAATGATGTAACTGATACGCATGAATATGGAAGTACTTTTATGTCTATATATGCACATATGATATATAATTAATATTGAAACGACCCTCGGACGGCTACCCGACATCCCACCAGACCACATCCAAATCGAGGAAAAGGAAATAGGGCGGATGGCCTTCCTAAGCCTTTTAAACATTTCTTATATATCTATGCATATATGGACATGCAACTTATAAGAAGTATAATAAAGTTTAAATAAAAGTATTTGATAAGTAAAAGAGTTTGTAAAACATTTTGAAGTAAAACAGTTTGAAACAGTGATAAAATCATTGGTTTTATAGTTATTAATCACATGTGATTGATGTAATAACTATAAGTATTCAACTTGTATTCTCCCCCATAAAAGTATTAAAAACATTTAAAATTATTTCAAAGGTTAATTAAAGGGGTATAAACTCACCTGTAGTGAGTGGTTCTGATGACAATGTTGGATTAGTTGCTAGGTGTCAAGTGGTGACTTGAGTACACACGCGAATCCTATTTAGCATATAATGGCACATATATGGATATAATTAGTGTTATGAACAACTAATTGATGATTTTGGGACCACCTTAGGGACTAGTAGACACTTATAATGAAGTGTTACAATCATATATATGATTGTATGAGGGTTTATAAGGCTATACAAGAGGGTGTATGGCCAAAATACACACTATATGTGTGTGTGCGGCCAGGTGTGCGGCCTAGTGTGCTGCCAGCACTTGTGTGCGGCCCTGTGTGCGGCCATGTGTGCTGCCAGATGGTGTGTGCTGCCATGTGTGCGGCCAGATGGTGTTCTTGGTACCTTTTATGAAGATCTTCAAGCAGAATGGATGATACTTGAGAGGATTTCGTGTTCTATGCTTGAAGAAGTGAAGGAAGTGTTCAAAAATGATTTAAGTGTGGTATATATGGGTGGAGTGTGCGGTTGGGAAAGGTGTGAGGCCACAAACAAGAGTGTGTGGCCGCACACTCAAGTGTGTGGCCGCACACTCCATGTGTTGGAGTGTTTGGCTCGGTTTTGGTTCCTACACTTCAAGTTAACCCTTTTTAGCACTCCTACCTTGATTATATCATACTTAGAACGCTTCATTAGACTCTAAATGGTACTACTATATAGCAAAATGAGTCTAATATTGATAAGAATTGAAGGATTTACGCGAGGAATTTTTTGGGTTGTCACAGTTGGGTTTAGTCCACTTGTAGAGGTGTGCTTGAGAGGTGTAAAAGTTGGGTGTGTTAGTGTGTGTTATTTATGTAGATGTAGATCTATATCCCTTTTTGTAACACCATACATATTCAATACATATCTTAAACACCGAAATCACCGTGTTCATTCTGCAATCTTTAATTCCACATGCCAAACCGTATTCATAATTCACATCATCTTGAGGACAAGTTACAAAAACACATTTTATGAACTACTTTTAGAACAATTTATTTTGAAAAAAACTAACACATAATTTTTTCATTAATCTTAATTAACTCATAAAACAAGGTAACTCAAAAACTTTTGGTGTTCCATAACTTGAGGAAAAGTTATGGAGTCCATCCAATGTCATTGAGATCAAAAATAACACTAACAAACAATTTGCACATAATTCCTATGATCTACCAAAACTCATAAGCATGAACAATCCATATCAACAATTTTCAAGAATCATATAAAGATATATAAAACTTGAAATTTTGATAATTACTTTGAAATTGGTTTACCATAATCATGACCATATTTAAAAAACAGGTTTTATAAGTCCAAAACAGTTAAAGGTAATGATTCTAAACAAATTCCAACACCAAAACTCGAAAATCTGCACTCAGGAGGACCAACTCGTCGAGTTCATGAACAGACTTGGCGAGTTGGTTAAAGATACACATGAACTCGTCGAGCTCCTTCATGGACTCGGCGAGTCCACTATCTAGTGAGCAGTTTTTTGACATTTTCAGCAAACAACATCAAGTATAATTGAAAACAAGCTATGCTCTGATACCACTATCGTGTTTTGAGCATTCTAAAACTCCTAAGGTGTTCATGTAACCCTAAATACCTTGGATCTATGTTTTCACTAATTATACATGCAATGGTGTTTCCAAGGTATTAAACTTATGACTAGCATACATTTGTCATATATCACACAAGAATCCAGTTCGGATAACATACCTTATGGTGGAGATTGAAGTCTTTATGTATCTAGCCTTAAGAGCTTAGCCCCAATAGTGTGGAAGCCTCAAGTGGAATCACAACAGATCATGGACAAAGGAGGAACTTGAGAGAGAATCTCCATGCACCCAAAACTATCATGAACTCCAAGAATACACAAGTGTCGATTTTGGGCAATGAAGTATGTATTTATATGTGGGATTTCTAGGGTCATGGATATAACCCAAATCCATACCCATGGGTCTTATGATCCATGGTTCATGTGGCCTAACTCTTTTTATACCCATACATCAAGTTGGTCCAACATGGATCATAAGCCCAACACACATGAATATAACTAATTAACATAATTAGTCCCTATAGATTTAATTAGTCTCCTTTTGATCACTAAATCAATTCTAAATTAATTCTTGATCAATACTATTTAAAACCATATGATTTCATATTAATATATTAGTACTTATAATATATTAATAAATCATATATAACCTTCTCTCAAGTGTCCATCCTAACAAATTGTCCTGATGATATGCAACCCAAATGGACCATGCTACTCTCAGGTCAAGTACATACCGGTAATAGTTATGGGATTAGACATCTAATCCAACATATAGAAGGTTTATCGTCATTTTCCCCTTGCATCTTCTAGAGAAATATGCCTCCTAATAAGAGACCCAATAGAAAGAACAACGATTCTCCAACGAATCTGTCACTGCCACCTCCTCAATACCAACCAGCTGTCTTCGAAGCAGTTGTGATAGCCATCGTGGCTGCTATAATGTCCCAAAATAACGCTAGCGGTACAAGTGGGGTGGGTAGTGGTTCCCCAATGTCCAACTTGAGTGACAGTCATTGTCACTCAACGGAGTGTACATACAATGATTTTTCGAATGCTAAGTCGCGGTCTTTCGATGACACTGGAGGTGTCTTTTCCCTAACCCGATAGTTCGAGAAGACAGAGTCGATCTTTGAGATATGTCCTTGCCCCAAATCCAACAAGGTGAAGTTTGCAGCATGCACCTTCACTGACAGAGCACTAACTTGGTGGAATGACCAATTCAAATCCCTAACTCTTCCGGTGGCTAATTCCATGAGTTGGGAGGATCTGAACGAATTGATGCTTGCTGAGTACTGTCCATGAGGTGAGATGCAGAAACTTGAGCAGGAGCTTTGGAATTTGAAGATGAAAGGCTCTGACATTGCTTCTTACATTGAGAGGTTCAGTGATCTTGCTCTTCTCTCTCCGGAAATGGTCACCCAAGAGAGCAAGAAAGTAGAAAGATACATATGGGGATTAACACCCCATCTCAGGGGAATGTGTTGGCTGCAAATCCGCTAACGTTTGATAGTGCCAAATGGTTGGCGCAGACATTGATTAACCATGGGGATCGTCAAGATCCTGTAGCAGCCGCCCAGGAACCACAAAAGGAGAGCGGTGGAAAAAGAAGGTTTTGGAACAAGCGCAAGGGCAAATATTAGCAAGTGCCCTCCCAGAAATAACAAATAGTGACAGTTCATGCTGCTACCACTCATGTTGCTGTTCTTGCAACTCAAGCACCTGCCAGTAGATATGGTGGTACCCTTCCAAGGTGCGATAAGTGTAACTTCCATCCTCACGGACCCTGTCATGACATGCAATGCAACAACTATGGAAAAAAGGAACACACAGATCGTTTCTACAAGCCGCAAGTCCAACCAACCAATCAGGCCCCTAGAGCTGGAGTTTGTCAAGCCTGCTATGGCTGTGGTGAAACCGGGCATTACAATAGGAATTGCCCAAAAGTGACAATAGCTGGCAACACGGGAAGCGTCCTAACCATGGGACAGGAAGAGGCAGTCGTTGATCCCACCGTACTTATAGGTATGGTTCTCCTCGACAACTCTTACGCATGCATTCTTTTTTATAGTGGTGCAGAGAGCAGTTTTGTTAGTCATGCATTTAAACATCTACTCAAGTATAAATCCCAACCTTTAACTGAAACATTCATCGTCGAGATGGCTAACGGAAAGAAAGAGAGTACTAATGACGTATTCATAGGATGTACTCTTACCCTAAACGACCATTCCTTTCCAATCGACCTCATGCCATTCTCCATAAAAAGCTTCGATGTCATCATCAGCATAAATTGGTTAAGCCCCAATTGTGTCGATATCCTTTGTTACGAAAAAGCCATTCGCCTCAATCTTCCATCCGGCAAAGCCCTCATTATCTATGGTGATAAACTCAGCTCAAACCTTCGTATCATTTCATGCATCAAAGCTGTCATTCATTCCTAGCCCATCTTATTAACGAAAAGAAAGAAGTTAAAGACCTCGAGTGTATCCCCAAACTCTACAACTTTCCTGATGTTTTCCCCGATGATCTTCCTTGAATTCCTCCCGAGCACCAAGTCGAGTTCTTAATCGACTTAATCCCCGGAGCTACCTTCTTAGCTAAATCCCCTTACCGTCTAGCGTCGGCAGAAATGCATGAGTTATCCAGCCAGCTCAATGAACTACTCAACAAGCGATTCATCAGACCAAGTTCCTCACCCTGGGGAGCCCCGGTCTTATTTGTGAAGAAGAAGGATGGTTGCTTTCGGATGTGCATAGATTATCGCGAACTGAACAAGCTTACCTTCAAAAATCATTACCCCTTACCCAGAATCGACGACCTCTTCGATCAACTCTAAGGAGCCAGCTACTTCTCAAAGATAGACCTGAGATCAAGCTACCATCAATTACGAGTCCATGAGGGTGATGTTTCTAAGACAACATTTTGAACTCTATATGGTCACTACAAGTTTGTAGTAATGCCCTTTGGTCTAACCAACGCACCAGGAGTATTCATGGATCTGTTGAATCGGGTGTGCAGCCCCTTCCTAGACAACTTTGTAATAGTATTCATATATGATATACTTGTCTATTCTCAGAGTGAGGAAGATCATAGATAGCATTTGAGGCAAGTGCTGGAAACTCTAAGGGCGATGAAACTATATGCAAAATTCTCAAAGTGCGAATTTTGGATAAGAAAAGTAGCCTTCCTCAGTCACGTGGTTAGCGAAGAAGGCATACACATGGACCCTTCCAAAATTAAAGCGATTGAGAATTGGTCAGCACTGAAGACACCCACAGAAATCCGTCAATTCTTGGGTCTTGCTGGCTACTATCGCAGGTTTATCCAGAATTTCTCTAGGATTGCTAAGCCTCTTACCGCCCTGACTCAGAAAGGTGTAACCTTTAGTTGGGGAGAAAATCAAGACACTGCGTTCCAAACATTGAAGCAGGTTCTACGCAGCGCACCTATCTTGTCTCTTCTAGAAGGGACGGAAGACTTCGTAGTCTACTGTGATGCATCCAATCAGGGGCTAGGCTGTGTGCTTATACAGTGAGGAAAAGTCATTGCTTATGCCTCGAGATAGCTGAAAGCAAACGAAGTCAATTATACAACTCAAGATCTAGATTTGGGAGCAGTGGTCTTCACATTAAATATTTGGAGACCTTATCTCTATGGAACCAAGTGCACCATCTTCACCGACCATCAAAGCCTTCAACATATTTTTGACCAGAAGGAGTTGAACATGAGGCAACGACAATGGGTAGAGCTACTCAATGATTATGAGTGCGAAATACACTATCATCCCGGAAAGGCCATTGTAGTAGCAGATGCCCTCAGCTGGAAAGAGTATTCCGGTCGCAGAGTGAAGGCACTTACAATGACAATCCATTCCCACCTGTCCGCCCAAATCAGCGAGGCTCAGCTAGAAGCCTTGAAACCAGAGAACATGTTGGATGAAGCTTTAAGGGGAATAGAAAAGGACTTAGAGATCAAGGGAGATGGAGTTTATTATTTCATGAACCGGATCTGGATCCCAAAGTCCGACGGTTACAGGGAGGTTGTCATGAACGAAGATCACCAGACAAGATACTCCATTCACCTAGGTTCGGATAAGATGTATCTGGATCTCAAAAAGCTCTATTGGTGGCCAATAATGAAAGTAGAAATCCATACCTTCATGGGCAAGTGCCTGACTTGAGCCAAGGTGAAGGTAGAATATCAAAATCCATCAGGTCTACTTCAACAGCCAGAAATACTTGAGTGGATGTGGGAACAAATCACAATGGACTACATTACCAAATTGCCCAAGACCCTGAGTGGCGATGCCACTATCTGCGTAATTGTCGACAGATTGACTAAGTCTGCCGACTTCCTGCCAATCAAAGAAACATACAAAATGGAGAGACTGACCTGAATCTACATCCAAGAGATAGTTCGACTGCAGGTGTGCCTGTGCCCATTATCTCTAATCGAGATAGCATATTCACCTCGAGATTTTGGTAGTCATTGCAGAAGGCTATTGGAACTAAGCTAGATATGAGTACAGCTTACCATTTACAGACCGACATGCAGAGTGAGAGAACCATTCAAACCCTTGAAGACATGATGAGAGCATGCGGTATTGACTTTAGTAAGTCGTGGGATACCCATTTCCCATTGTTCAAGTTCTCTCATAATAACAACTATCACACTAGCATCAGGGATGCTCCATTTGGAGCCCTCTATGGTCGTAAGTACAGATCCCCTCTATGTTGGGCCGAGGTGGGTGACATGCAGCTAGCTAGAGGTCAAGCCCCTGATAGCAATCTCACTGGCCCAGAAATCATCCGAGAGACCACCGAAAAGATTGTACAAATCCGAGTACGGCTAAAGGCTTCAAGAGATAGACGACAAGAGACGAAAACCCTTGGAATTCCAGGTTAGTGACCGAGTTCTGTTTAAGGTCTCACCCGGGATTCGCATGATATGCTTTGGAGAGCGTGGAAAGCTAAATCCGAGATACATTGGGCCATTCGAGATTCTCGCTAGGATCGGCCCCGTAGCTTACCAACTTCATTTACCCCAAGAGCTTAAAAACATACACCCCGTCTTCCATGTGTCAAACCTCAAAAAGTGTTTATCTGACGACACTCTTGTAATTCAACTCAATGAGATTAAGGTCACCGAGAGTCTTAACTTTATGGAAGAGCCAGTCGAAATCATTCAAAGGGAAGTCAAGCGAACGAAACAAAGTCGTATCTCGATAGTCAAGGTGTTGGATAAGGTGTCTAAGTCCATAACTATATTTGGTATGTACTTGACCCGACCCGCCATGGTCCATTTGGGTTGCATGGCATCATGCATTTTGATAGACTTAATGAGAGAAATAACACTTGTGGTTTATTAATATATTATAAGTTCTAATATATTAATAATATTATTTAATTAGCATTGATCAAGAATTAATTTGGAATTAATTAAGTGATCAAAAGATGACTAATTAAATATAAAGGTTGATTATGTAAATCATCCATAACTTGTATAGTGGGCTAAAAGGCTCAATGGATTATCAAGTTGGGTTAAACCCATAGGATGCTCCATGGATGCTCCATGGGAGTTACAAACCCATGGTTCATGGAAATGAAGAGTCATGTCACATTAGGGTTTACCTGGTGTAACCCTATATGTGACACACTATATAAGGATCATGATACTCACTAAAATCGGCTACACTAAGAACAAGAGAGGGAAAGTCGATTTTTACAAGTGTTATACATATTCTGAAGTTATTCCAAAGCATTTGGTGTTGTGTGAAGCATTTGAGGCATCACACTTGGGGTGCTAGGCTCTCAAGGTTTTCAAGGAATCAAATCAACTACATGGTATGTAATTCTAGCCATCTTTTAGATTAAAAGTTCCCCATGTATGCTAGATAGGATTTTGAACCATGGAAATCATATTTTACATGTATTTTAGACAAACATAGATCCAAGTTCTTCTAGGGTTGCATGAACACTTAGGGGTGTTAGAATGCTCATAACCAATCACAAGATTCGTTGGAATGCCAAGCAGAGACCCGAATTCACTTGGGAGCGCGAAGATCAGATGCAACAGAAGTATCCACATCCCTTTCCCTAGTCCATTATTGTATTCATTATAGAATTTCGGGACGAAATTCCCTCTATCGGGGGGATGATGTGACAACCCGAACCTTTTTAAGTCAACGAAAATCAAAACCCGTTAAATAAAAATTTCGAATTTTAATTACTTTGTCAATTTTGTCAAGCTCGTAAGGGTTGAAAACAACTTAGAGTATATGAATTCAATATATATAAGTGTTGGGACCAAAATCATGCGAAAAATCAAGTTTTTCTTTGAAAATCGGCCAAGACTCGGTTCATCCCACTGTTTACGGCCGTAAACCGTTCATGGCCTGGGGACCCCAGCTCCGACTGTGAACCCGACATATATATATATATATATATATATATATATATATATATATATATATATATATATATATATATATATATATATATATATATATATATATATATATATATATATATATATATGTGTGTGTGTGTGTGTGTGTGTGTGTGTGTGTATGTGTGTGTGTGTTCTTACCCTTATTTCCAAAATTCTGGCCGAAAATGCTACTTACTCTCTCTAAAACCACCAACTGAAAACTCAAGATTTCTCTCATTTATCCTCCGAAAATCATCCAATTCGCCTTGGAACTTGCTTTGGAGCATCAAGCATTCATAATTTCATCAAATCCAACAACCTTCATTCTTGAGTTCACGACCGTGAACCTTCAAATCTTCAAAGACCGAATCATTTCACGGCCGCAAAGCATTCAAGGGCCGTAAACCCTTCCAGGGTCGAAATCTGTTCACGGCCGAGAACCGTTCATGACCACAATCAACCCAAATCATGGATCTTGGCTGTAAACCCACTTTTCCCGCTTCAATCAAGTCTCAGTAACATTCCTTAACCAAAAGCAAGTGTTTTATAACACTCTAACTAATAGATTCACTAATTTAAATACAAATATGTATATAATTTTTATTAGTACTATGTTAATTGCCACGTATATCAACTCGAGGGTCCTCATTTCCAGTCTCATTGTCCGGAACATACACGAAACCAACTGTGAATTCATACCCCTACCTTTTACTACTTTTAATGTTTTCAGGGGAAGAATACAAGTGAAACACTAGGATTTTATGTTTCTATACAAATGATTACAAACGGATTTAAAAACCTTGATATTGATACAAACCGAGAAATCACTATTGTTTATAAAAATATTTAGATATTCTAATCCCTTATGTAACATGCTGAGCATGAGGGTAGTTTTTAAAATACAATGATAATTGCAAGACTTTCAGTACCATACATGTTATACATTCAAACTAACCCGATAGTTCGAGAAGACAGAGTCGATCTTTGAGATATGTCCTTGCCCCAAATCCAACAAGGTGAAGTTTGCAGCATGCACCTTCACTGACAGAGCACTAACTTGGTGGAATGACCAATTCAAATCCCTAACTCTTCCGGTGGCTAATTCCATGAGTTGGGAGGATCTGAACGAACTGATGCTTGCTGAGTACTGTCCATGAGGTGAGATGCAGAAACTTGAGCAGGAGCTTTGGAATTTGAAGATGAAAGGCTCCGACATTGCTTCTTACATTGAGAGATTCAGTGATCTTGCTCTTCTCTCTCCGGAAATGGTCACCCAAGAGAGCAAGAAAGTAGAAAGATACATATGGGGATTAACACCCCATCTCAGGGGAATGTGTTGGCTGCAAATCCACTAACGTTTGATAGTGCCAAATGGTTGGCGCAGACATTGATTGACCATGGGGATCGTCAAGATCCTGTAGCAGCCGCCCAGGAACCACAAAAGGAGAGCGGTGGAAAAAGAAGGTTTTGGAACAAGCGCAAGGGCAAATCTTAGCAAGTGCCCTCCCAGAAATAACAAATAGTGACAGTTCATGCTGCTACCACTCATGTTGCTGTTCTTGCAACTCAAGCACCTGCCAGTAGATATGGTGGTACCCTTCCAAGGTGCGATAAGTGTAACTTCCATCCTCACGGACCCTGTCATGACATGCAATGCAACAACTATGGAAAAAAGGAACACACAGATCGTTTCTACAAGCCGCAAGTCCAACCAACCAATCAGGCCCCTAGAGCTGGAGTTTGTCAAGCCTGCTATGCCTGTGGTGAAACCGGGCATTACAATAGGAATTGCCCAAAAGTGACAATAGCTGGCAACACGGGAAGCGTCCTAACCATGGGACAGGAAGAGGCAGTCGTTGATCCCACCGTACTTATAGGTATGGTTCTCCTCGACAACTCTTACGCATGCATTCTTTTTTATAGTGGTGCATAGAGCAGTTTTGTTAGTCATGCATTTAAACATCTACTCAAGTATAAATCCCAACCTTTAACTGAAACATTCATCGTCGAGATGGCTAACGGAAAGAAAGAGAGTACTAATGACGTATTCATAGGATGTACTCTTACCCTAAACGACCATTCCTTTCCAATCGACCTCATGCCATTCTCCATAAAAAGCTTCGATGTCATCATCAGCATAAATTGGTTAAGCCCCAATTGTGTCGATATCCTTTGTTACGAAAAAGCCATTCGCCTCAATCTTCCATCCGGCAAAGCCCTCATTATCTATGGTGATAAACTCAGCTCAAACCTTCGTATCATTTCATGCATCAAAGCTGTCATTCATTCCTAGCCCATCTTATTAACGAAAAGAAAGAAGTTAAAGACCTCGAGTGTATCCCCAAACTCTACAACTTTCCTGATGTTTTCCCCGATGATCTTCCTAGAATTCCTCCCGAGCACCAAGTCGAGTTCTTAATCGACTTAATCCCCGGAGCTACCTTCTTAGCTAAATCCCCTTACCGTCTAGCGTCGGCAGAAATGCATGAGTTATCCAGCCAGCTCAATGAACTACTCAACAAGCGATTCATCAGACCAAGTTCCTCACCCTGGGGAGCCCCGGTCTTATTTGTGAAGAAGAAGGATGGTTGCTTTCGGATGTGCATAGATTATCGCGAACTGAACAAGCTTACCTTCAAAAATCATTACCCCTTACCCAGAATCGACGACCTCTTCGATCAACTCTAAGGAGCCAGCTACTTCTCAAAGATAGACCTGAGATCAAGCTACCATCAATTACGAGTCCATGAGGGTGATGTTTCTAAGACAACATTTTGAACTCTATATGGTCACTACAAGTTTGTAGTAATGCCCTTTGGTCTAACCAACGCACCAGGAGTATTCATGGATCTGTTGAATCGGGTGTGCAGCCCCTTCCTAGACAACTTTGTAATATTATTCATATATGATATACTTGTCTATTCTCAGAGTGAGGAAGATCATAGATAGCATTTGAGGCAAGTGCTGGAAACTCTAAGGGCGATGAAACTATATGCAAAATTCTCAAAGTGCGAATTTTGGATAAGAAAAGTAGCCTTCCTCAGTCACGTGGTTAGCGAAGAAGGCATACACATGGACCCTTCCAAAATTAAAGCGATTGAGAATTGGTCAGCACTGAAGACACCCACAGAAATCCGTCAATTCTTGGGTCTTGCTGGCTACTATCGCAGGTTTATCCAGAATTTCTCTAGGATTGCTAAGCCTCTTACCGCCCTGACTCAGAAAGGTGTAACCTTTAGTTGGGGAGAAAATCAAGACACTGCGTTCCAAACATTGAAGCAGGTTCTACGCAGCGCACCTATCTTGTCTCTTCTAGAAGGGACGGAAGACTTCGTAGTCTACTGTGATGCATCCAATCAGGGGCTAGGCTGTGTGCTTATACAGTGAGGAAAAGTCATTGCTTATGCCTCGAGATAGCTGAAAGCAAACGAAGTCAATTATACAACTCAAGATCTAGATTTGGGAGCAGTGGTCTTCACATTAAATATTTGGAGACCTTATCTCTATGGAACCAAGTGCACCATCTTCACCGACCATCAAAGCCTTCAACATATTTTTGACCAGAAGGAGTTGAACATGAGGCAACGACAATGGGTAGAGCTACTCAATGATTATGAGTGCGAAATACACTATCATCCCGGAAAGGCCATTGTAGTAGCAGATGCCCTCAGCTGGAAAGAGTATTCCGATCGCAGAGTGAAGGCACTTACAATGACAATCCATTCCCACCTGTCCGCCCAAATCAGCGAGGCTCAGCTAGAAGCCTTGAAACCAGAGAACATGTTGGATGAAGCTTTGAGGGGAATAGAAAAGAACTTAGAGATCAAGGGAGATGGAGTTTATTATTTCATGAACCGGATCTGGATCCCAAAGTCCGGCGGTTACAGGGAGGTTGTCATGAACGAAGATCACCAGACTAGATACTCCATTCACCTAGGTTCGGATAAGATGTATCTGGATCTCAAAAAGCTCTATTGGTGGCCAATAATGAAAGTAGAAATCCATACCTTCATGGGCAAGTGCCTGACTTGAGCCAAGGTGAAGGTGGAATATCAAAATCCATCAGGTCTACTTCAACAGCCAGAAATACTTGAGTGGATGTGGGAACAAATCACAATGGACTACATTACCAAATTGCCCAAGACCCTGAGTGGCGATGCCACTATCTGCGTAATTGTCGACAGATTGACTAAGTCTGCCGACTTCCTGCCAATCAAAGAAACATACAAAATGGAGAGACTGACCTGAATCTACATCCAAGAGATAGTTCGACTGCAGGTGTGCCTGTGCCCATTATCTCTAATCGAGATAGCATATTCACCTCGAGATTTTGGTAGTCATTGCAGAAGGCTATTGGAACTAAGCTAGATATGAGTACAGCTTACCATTTACAGACCGACATGCAGAGTGAGAGAACCATTCAAACCCTTGAAGACATGATGAGAGCATGCGGTATTGACTTTAGTAAGTCGTGGGATACCCATTTCCCATTGTTCAAGTTCTCTCATAATAACAACTATCACACTAGCATCAGGGATGCTCCATTTGGAGCCCTCTATGGTCGTAAGTACAGATCCCCTCTATGTTGGGCCGAGGTGGGTGACATGCAGCTAGCTAGAGGTCAAGCCCCTGATAGCAATCTCACTGGCCCAGAAATCATCCGAGAGACCACCGAAAAGATTGTACAAATCCGAGTACGACTAAAGGCTTCAAGAGATAGACGACAAGAGACGAAAACCCTTGGAATTCCAGGTTAGTGACCGAGTTCTGTTTAAGGTCTCACCCGGGATTCGCATGATATGCTTTGGAGAGCGTGGAAAGCTAAATCCGAGATACATTGGGCCATTCGAGATTCTCGCTAGGATCGGCCCCGTAGCTTACCAACTTCATTTACCCCAAGAGCTTAAAAACATACACCCCGTCTTCCATGTGTCAAACCTCAAAAAGTGTTTATCTGACGACACTCTTGTAATTCAACTCAATGAGATTAAGGTCACCGAGAGTCTTAACTTTATGGAAGAGCCAGTCGAAATCATTCAAAGGGAAGTCAAGCGAACGAAACAAAGTCGTATCTCGATAGTCAAGGTGTTGGATAAGGTGTCTAAGTCCATAACTATATTTGGTATGTACTTGACCCGACCCGCCATGGTCCATTTGGGTTGCATGGCATCATGCATTTTGATAGACTTAATGAGAGAAATAACACTTGTGGTTTATTAATATATTATAAGTTCTAATATATTAATAATATTATTTAATTAGCATTGATCAAGAATTAATTTGGAATTAATTAAGTGATCAAAAGATGACTAATTAAATATAAAGGTTGATTATGTAAATCATCCATAACTTGTATAGTGGGCTAAAAGGCTCAATGGATTATCAAGTTGGGTTAAACCCATAGGATGCTCCATGGATGCTCCATGGGAGTTACAAACCCATGGTTCATGGAAATGAAGAGTCATGTCACATTAGGGTTTACCTGGTGTAACCCTATATGTGACACACTATATAAGGATCATGATACTCACTAAAATCGGCTACACTAAGAACAAGAGAGGGAAAGTCGATTTTTACAAGTGTTATACATATTCTGAAGTTATTCCAAAGCATTTGGTGTTGTGTGAAGCATTTGAGGCATCACACTTGGGGTGCTAGGCTCTCAAGGTTTTCAAGGAATCAAATCAACTACATGGTATGTAATTCTAGCCATCTTTTAGATTAAAAGTTCCCCATGTATGCTAGATAGGATTTTGAACCATGGAAATCATATTTTACATGTATTTTAGACAAACATAGATCCAAGTTCTTCTAGGGTTGCATGAACACTTAGGGGTGTTAGAATGCTCATAACCAATCACAAGATTCGTTGGAATGCCAAGCAGAGACCCGAATTCACTTGGGAGCGCGAAGATCAGATGCAACAGAAGTATCCACATCCCTTTCCCTTCCATTATTGTATTCATTATAGAATTTCGGGACGAAATTCCCTCTATCGGGGGGATGATGTGACAACCCGAACCTTTTTAAGTCAACGAAAATCAAAACCCGTTAAATAAAAATTTCGAATTTTAATTACTTTGTCAATTTTGTCAAGCTCGTAAGGGTTGAAAACAACTTAGAGTATATGAATTCAATATATATAAGTGTTGGGACCAAAATCATGCGAAAAATCAAGTTTTTCTTTGAAAATCGGCCAAGTCTCGGTTCATCCCACTGTTTACGGCCGTAAACCGTTCATGGCCTGGGGACCCCAGCTCCGACTGTGAACCCGACATATATATATATATATATATATATATATATATATATATATATATATATATATATATGTGTGTGTGTGTGTGTGTGTGTGTGTGTGTGTATGTGTGTGTGTGTTCTTACCCTTATTTCCAAAATTCTGGCCGAAAATGCTACTTACTCTCTCTAAAACCACCAACTGAAAACTCAAGATTTCTCTCATTTATCCTCCGAAAATCATCCAATTCGCCTTGGAACTTGCTTTGGAGCATCAAGCATTCATAATTTCATCAAATCCAACAACCTTCATTCTTGAGTTCACGACCGTGAACCTTCAAATCTTCAAAGACCGAATCATTTCACGGCCGCAAAGCATTCAAGGGCCGTAAACCCTTCCAGGGTCGAAATCTGTTCACGGCCGAGAACCGTTCATGACCACAATCAACCCAAATCATGGATCTTGGCTGTAAACCCACTTTTCCCGCTTCAATCAAGTCTCAGTAACATTCCTTAACCAAAAGCAAGTGTTTTATAACACTCTAACTAATAGATTCACTAATTTAAATACAAATATGTATATAATTTTTATTAGTACTATGTTAATTGCCACGTATATCAACTCGAGGGTCCTCATTTCCAGTCTCATTGTCCGGAACATACATGAAACCAACTGTGAATTCATACCCCTACCTTTTACTACTTTTAATGTTTTCAGGGGAAGAATACAAGTGAAACACTAGGATTTTATGTTTCTATACAAATGATTACAAACGGATTTAAAAACCTTGATATTGATACAAACCGAGAAATCACTATTGTTTATAAAAATATTTAGATATTCTAATCCCTTATGTAACATGCTGAGCATGAGGGTAGTTTTTAAAATACAATGATAATTGCAAGACTTTCAGTACCATACATGTTATACATTCAAACTAAGTTGACATACTTTTGAAGCATCATCGAACTTTTATAGAATTCAGTATATACAAGTAAACACACATACAAAACTATAATAGGTATAGTTTGGGATTCAATACATTGTTTTACAAATTGAATAACCATACATCATAACAAACATATAAACTATGGTAGAACTAGTTTATGGTGTACAATGCTATTTTTCGGATAACAAAAGTGCATTACTAAATAATTATTTAAGTATAATTATTTTTACTCTACAAGACATACACACAAATTCAAGTACAAAAGAACATTACACTACACGTAAACCAGTTACTACAGGGTTGTGAGACATCACTTCAATTGTACCCTTCGGGGAGCGGGCTAAATCCCATCATAGTATAACTAGAGTCTCCTGGAGGGAGAGCGTGAGAGTTGTGAATATATATATTTGGGATTGACTATCCCACACCTGAAATGCTAGCTACAGTTAGGCAGGCATGCCTGGGGTGACAAATGTCATAACGTCCAATGCCCGAAGAAGGTCGTAGGGGTAATTAGGTCATATCAAGTATCGTTATACGAACTCACAACAATATAAACTAACCTTTGTTTATGGGATTTCATTCTTTGATAGTTTTATTTTCATTAATAGAACTACTACATACTACAATTGGAAGATTCCAAGAATTTCTACTCATGGTTATATTTTAAGTAATAAAACATACTATACATACTGGTGTTAGCCATGGTTTTCATACCAGAACATACCATACATACTAGTGTTAGCCAAGGTTTTGATACAACGAATTACTATACATTACTGGTGGTAACCAAGGAATTTCATACAAGAGTTTTCATACAAAACCATAAAATACAATACAGCTGGTGGTAACCAGGCATACATGATAATAATTTTAACTACTAAAGAAAATATTGGATTTTCTTGGAAACATACAAACATTTTCACAGATTCATCAACAGGTTTTCATTACACAAACATGCTTATGAACTCACCAGATTTAATGCCGATACTCTTTCAAAATCACTTGTATTCTCCGGATACTTCTGTAGGCTTTTGAGAAGAGGGAATGTATAGAGTCACATCTTTTATATTTTGCTATACTTTTGATGTATATAAATGTTAGGTCCGGATCTGGATCTAAAACTAGTAATCAAACAATCAAAAATCAAGAATAGCAAAGAGATGAATAAGAATTGAGCTTGCACACGTTTATATCAAATAACCGCCTGATACAACTCAAGTAGTAGCCGTAAACTGACAGGCATCCAACCATACAAATGACCAACTCCTAGCCTTTATATACTATTCTAGACAGCAAACTGAGTTTGCAGCCGTAAACGTGTTTACGGTCGTGAACATGGCAAAACAGTAAACAGCTCAAAAATACTATTACAGACTCAAAACCAAACAAATCACATAAAGCCTAGCCCAAACCATTTATCAGACCCTTCAATCTCCCCCTTGGTTTGGTTCTAGCATGAAGTCAGTCTTTGTCGACGACCAACACATCAGATCTCCCCATTGCTCCATTCCACATCTTCTTCTCGATAATTTGAGCCATCATCGCTGTGTATTCTTTCGCAGCAGGTTCAAATATGGATTCAGCCACCACAATCTGTTTAGTAGCAAGGTGATGTATGTCCCACTTGTGAAATTGAAGTAAATCCCTTTTCTCATAGAGACGGATGCAATCTTCCTTTATCTTGATGGCCGTTGCATCTGTAGATTCATCATACACCCAATAAAGCATGGATGCAAGAGAACCATCAGGGTAATTTTGAAGAATAGGGACTTGCTTAACCTGAGCTGTAGCAGGCCACATTACTGAAGTAATTGGCTGTTTTGTGGAGGTATCAAATACCTTGGAGTGAACCTTGACAACAGACTCTGCAGTCTTCATTAACGGGAACCCATTGGCGACTTGATCTTCCAAGAAAGACTTGAACTGACTGGCCTTAGGATTACTTGATGGATTTGAAAATGGAGCTTTGGATAGCTCAATGAGGTCAACCTTAGTAAAAGAATGAAAATCATGAGCATCCTTGTATAGTTCCTTATTCCCGCTCTTCCTTCTCACCATAAACATGTTATGCGTGTCATGAAATCCCCACAATACGATTCCTGACCTATCACCATAGACATCCCTGAACGTTTGGTTGCTAAGATCAATAAGAGTAATTCGTGGTTGATCCCAGGGTGCCTTATGATCCACACTTCGTTTGAAAAGCCATTTTCCTTTGTCATCCTAAGGAACAACCTTCTTCTTCTTCTTCTTCTTGGAACTCTTTGAAACATTTGCCCTTGGAGCTTGTTCCGGTTCCACTTCAAAGCGATCCACAATGTTGGGGGATCTGATCTGTTGAGAGAGAGTAGGAGCATCAACACTAGGAGCGTCTGGAATGGGGGAATCGACATGTGGTTCTTCAACATTTGACTTAAATTCATCACCAAATTTTTCTTCAAGTTTGTTTTGTAACTCCAAGAAGTTAGCAGGAAAGTAACCATATTGCGTCTGAAGGTTAGCAATTTGCTTAGACTTCAAAACATTGTCATCGCGAAGCTCAGCCACTTGGATACCGAGCTCTGTATATTCAGTTTGAAGGTCTGCGACCTTGATGACAAGCTCTATATTCCTTTGGTCAAGATCAACATTCTTCTTATTTAAAACGTCAATCTGACTCTGGAGTCCATGGAGTGAAGGGGTTTCTTCTCTTGTGTTGTCACCTCCAATAAGAATTCCTTTGCCACGAGAAAGTGGTGTAGAGAATTGTTCTTCAGCCAATAATCTGGCTATCCTAACCGAGGCATCATCCTTGTCTGGCCTGGGAGGAGAGAGGTTTGCTTGAAATGAGGAACCACCAGCTTCAAATACAATACTGGGGCCTTCACTGATAGGTTCGGATGAGACAATAACATGCGTGATTGTCGGTGGAGCTGTAGCACCTTGAGTCGTTGTACTTTGATTTGCTAGTCTTAGAACTAGTCTGCGTCGCTTGTTTGGAGGAGGAGTGGCTTGTGTGGTGATGGGATCATCTTCCATTGGCATAGAAGTAGGTGAGACAGTATCAAGGGGAGGAATCCCTGATATTGGCACCATAGAAGTTGTTATTTCTGCCTCTGGATTGGAAACAATGGGTGCAGCTTTGAGAACGTCTTCTACTTCCCTTGTCTCAGTTGTCATATGAACAACTTCATGGACATTGTCAAGCAAACTTTCGAGGCTCACTTCGTTCAGATAACCGTGATTGCTACCAAAATTCAACGGGATATCATCCTTATCAAATCCCGTGAGATCAACATCCTCCAGCTTTTCATCTTCGATTCTTGTTCCCTCTTCGAAATTACTTTCTACATGAACTGATTGTAATTCGTGTTCGTCATCGACTCGAGCATTTGGATCAGGAGTCTCATTTTCTTCGTGTTCAGAAACCGTGATGATAAATTCAGATGACACTCGTTCAGATGAAGTCGGCTCAGTTAGAGTCTTCTCAGAATTTCCATGAGATTCAGAAGACTCATCAATCTCTGCAAATTGTCTAAACTTCACCAGAGGATGCAGACCTTGAAACACTACCTTTCCCTTTTGATTTTGTTTGATGAGACCAACAGTGTGAGGGCCTAAGGATTTTGTGTCCATTTTATCACCAGCTTTGACCATATCGGGGAATTGGTCATCAATAAAAACTTGAATGAATCTGGGATACATCAAAAATGTGTCCCTATTTCCCCGTGTCCTGGCGCCAATGTTCACCAGGAATTCATCAAGGACATACTTTGAGAAGTTGAACTTGTTTCCAGCAGCCAAAGAAACGATTGCTCCTGTATTTCTAATGGAGATCTCATCTGCTCCAGATCTCCTTCCTGACATGTAGCTTATGATGACATGAGCCAAGAAACACCAGTAGGGAGGCAAAAGCTTTTTCACAGTTGGAGGATAAGAACCCTCGTATCCCATCGTATCAAGAATTCGAGGAATTTCTTCAGCTTCTGCTTCAGTGGGATAATCAGATTCATCTAGGATTAACAGAGTGTCTCTGATATATATTGCTCTGAAATTCTGATCTTGCAGTTTTGCACCATCGCTTCAATAATCATCTCTTTGTTCACCTCTGTCACTTTTGCTGAACTCCAGAATTCTTGAATGAGATTCTCATAGATAACAGGATTCACCGTTATAGCATGAGCTAGGCAGCATTCTCGAAGCTGGTACATCATTGACATAAATTCTCTGTGAGCCACTGGTGGATCATCCAATACAATGACAAGGTTATGCATCTCAGCAGTCTTAAGAAACACCATTATCTGCACTAAACAACCCAAGTAAGAAAACAAAGTATTTAACAAATCAGCAAGAGATTACGGCCAACTTTGGTCAATCGACCGTAAACAGAGTTTACGGCCGTAAGGCCACATTGAGTTTACAGTCGAAAAGAGAAAAGTCGTTTACGGTAGCAAGGTCACAAAGGGAGTTTACGGTACATGAATTTATGGTACATGAGTTTACGGTCTATGAGTTTACTATCTTTGAATATCCTTACACCGTAAACTCTGACGGGCTTTGAACACAAATTACTCCTATGATTTTCAGTCGATTCGAACAACAAAATACAAGTTCAGGGTTGGAATTGACGTACCTTCAATGTGGACTAAACGATTTCATGAAAACTAGCACGCGATTTTTGAGGATTAGAGAGAAAGGAAGCTGTTTACGGTTTCTAAAGGAGGGAGGCGGTAAAAAGGGTTTACTGGAGTAAAATCCTCTTTATATACCACCCCTTGCCAATGTCTTTACCTTAAAAAAGCTGAGGCCCCAGTCCAATCGAACAAAGGCGCTAGCCAGTGTATTATAAGGGTAGTGTACTTTTTTTCCGTTTCGACAACAAGTTCTTCTTCGGCCCAGCAGCGCCAATTAAGGTCGAGTACTAGAGGATTATGAGAGAATCTAAGTTAACTCATCCCATATCGGGCGGATCCTATCTCTTGTTATCCCTATTTCTTAGAATCTTTGAAGAAAAGAATCTCCTCAAAGCAGTTGATCCATTTTCCACCTCACCATTAGCCACTTCATTAGGGTCCCCCGCAAAAAAGCCATGGAAAATAATGCACTCTTTCCATTTCAGAAAGAGATTCCCATAAATCATATCAACAAGCTGGATTAGTGAAAACTCTGTCAAGCCTCGCCCCAACAAAGCCCCCACTCTTGCTTATTCGACCAGGTTTTCTGCCGCAATCAGTGATGCTACAATCATTAATCATTGCATTGAATTCCTACAAAGATACAAGATTTGGAGGTCTGGTTCAGGTAGCTCAGCTGGTTAGAGCAAAGGACTGAAAATCCTTGTGTCAATGGTTCGAATCCACTTCTAAGCGGGCCAAGGGTCCAAAGGCCGGGAGAGAGCCGGATTTTGAAATTCAAGTGCAAGATTCAGCCAAAAAATGTGAGCGCTCCCGCACTATACGGCTTTTTTGCGTCGCCCTATCTTGCTGGAGGTAGATTTCGAAAAAAAAGTTGTTTCTTAGGTTCTCGCGTCCCTGTACCCAAAAGGATGGGTGAATTCGGTTTGAGTGTTCATCGATCGGGTGGATCTATATGCTCCGGGGTGGTGAGACGAGGTGTAGCGTAGTCTGGTCAGCACATCTGTTTTGGGTACAGAGGGCCATAGGTTCGAATCCTGTCACCTTGATGTGACAAGCGGTCCTATTTCAGCAGCTTTGCTCAATGCATTATCCAGATCTTGAATCATTGGAATTAGCTTGCTTTCCCTTCTATTATATAAGAAGTTGGCACCTTAGTCTGCAAGGGGCTAAGTCGTTCATTCAAGGACCGGAGCTTTCATTTGAATTCCCCTATGTTCGAGACCATTATTTCTTAGAGTCGTTGAAGGAAAAAAGCTGGATAGAGAGGCCGGGTAAATGGTTCAAGGGTCCTTGTCCAAAGGCGGATAAGCCCTTTCCAGCAACGTGGAAGAGGAGAGCTTGACTTTTCAACATCCCTTACACAGTTAGATTTACAGTCCAAATTCCAAATAAAAGTTCAAAAACCAAATCTTTTTGAGGATTATTAAACTAAAAATAAAAATAAAAATAAAAATTTATCCTAATTAAAAATTTAAGAAATAAAATTTGACACTTAAAAAAATAATAATAATAAAACAAAGAAAATTAAAGATAACCTCGAAAATAAAATAAAAGAAATTTTAAACAAAAATGTGCGTAAGTAAACTTTTTACTTTATCTTGTGATATTGGGATCAAAGTTGTTAGACAATCTTTATCCACTTATCGGTACCTTTCATATTCACATCTTTGTCTAGTCAATCGTCAGTATTGTTGTCCACTTAAACACGAAAAATTGTGACAAATTTAGGACATACTATTTGTTACAAGACATGTGAACTTAAGTTCCTAGATATTATATCTTATCCTAAGTTCCTAGATACTATATCTTAAGGACCATTCATCTGACGACGACCAGGGATATTGTTGTCCAGCTAAATTGAGCAGCGAGATCTACAGACAATCTGCATGTGTTCAATTTTAATTGTACTAGAACATGTTTCCCGCTTCCTGATATGCCCCAGCCATCAAGAACTTTCAGAGTACTCCTTACACCGAGTGAGTAGACAACCATTCAGAGAGAGGATAGATTTAGAACTCTATTAGTTATTACTTCGGAGGGGTTGAGAAGTAGAAGGTTGCATATGCTGTGTACCAAGTCGGATTAGAAGTCACGCAAAGGAGACAGCATATGGCTAACAGATAAGAGGAATTTCATATATATATATATATATATATATATATATATATATATATATATATATATATATATATATATATATATATATATATATATAACATGCAGAGAAATAGAGTTGCATATGTTGTGTACCAGGTCAGATTGGAAGTCACTTAAAGGAGACAACATATGACTAACAGATGAAAAGAAAGAAAATGATATTCTACAGACCTAATTTATCGGAATTTACCAGTTGCCCCATCCAACCGGCATTAAGGACAGAATCCGCACATCGAGGAAGAGTGAATCCACAGTTTTAGATACGGGTTATTTAATGTGACATTCCCATGTATATCTCCCTGCTCAACCTATCCAAACGTCGTATTGTCAGGCTGAACGGATCTAACTAGGTCAAGATTTGTGAAGTCTATAAATTTCCTAAGTTCAACTCTGCCTAGTCATGTCCATTTAAAATTTTTCGTGCCTACCGACGCATCAAACCAGAGCATAGACCCTTCAACTTCGAGTACATTACGCAGACTCAGATTGTCTATTATCACTTAATAATATCACTTCCCATGCCTTCATCAACAAACAAAACTATTAGCGACAATATTTTTTGAATTTTCTGAATTTTTTTATGTTTTTGGATTTTTTAAAGCTTTTCCGAAGAGAAATAAAAACAGAAACAAAATATTTTTGGATTTTTTATTTTATTTCTCCCCCTAAATTTGAGCATGGGAGAGAATGAAATGACTAAAAATGTGCAAATTTAAACTAAAAAAAATAAAAAATTAATCCTCAAAACGAATCATTTTTAAAAATCCCACAAGCACATCAAATCGGGCTTTATGAAAAGGCTTTGTGAACAGGTCCGCCACATTACTGTCAGTGTGAACATGTTCTAGCCTGATGAGCGAACGCTCACAACAATCTCAAATAAAATGAATTTTGATGTCAATGTGCTTGGTTTTGGAATGTTGGACTGGATTTTTAGTGATTTGAATAGCAGCCTCATTGTCGCAATGAATTGGGGTTTCTAAAAAAATTCAAACCGTAGTCCAACAGCTGATGTTGGATCCATATGACTTGAGAACAACAGGCAGATGCAGCGACATATTCCGCTTCTGCTGTTGAGGTTGAGACCGTATGCTGCTTCTTGCACTTCCATGAGACCAGTCTATCTCCAAGAAATTGGCATCCTCCTGAAGTCGATTTTCTATCAAGCTCACACCCGCCATAGTTGTTGTCTGCAAAAGCATAAAGGTCAAATTATGGATTTTTCGGATACCAAAGGCCCAGTTTTAGGCAACCTTTGAGATACCGAAAGATCCGTTTAACAACAATAAGATGAGAAAGTTTAGGATTGGCCTGGAAGCATGCGCATTGACAGACTGCAAACATTATGTCTGGACGACTAGCAGTTAGATACATGAGCGAACCGATCATCGATCGATAATACGTCTGATCTACGGATTCACCTTCAAGATCAGAAGCCAGTAGAGGTCTCTCCGCCATGGGTGTAAGAGCAGGTTTCGCGTCTCTAAACCCGAACTTCTCCAGTATATCATCCACATATTTTGCTTGATGAATAAGGATTCCGGTAGAAGATTGTTTGACCTGAAGCCCTAGAAACATGGTCATCTCCCCAAGAGAACTCATCTCAAACCTTTTCTTCATTACGCCTTCCAACTCCTTGCAAAGCTGTGGACAGGTTGATCCGAAGGTAATGTCGTCAACATAGATCTAAACAAGTATCCGATCATTACCCACATGCTTGATGAACAAAGTTTGATCAATGGTGCGGCGAGAGTATCCATGTTCGAGCAAATGCTTTGTGAGAGTCGCATACCTTGCTCGAGGAGCTTGATGTAACCCATACAGTGCTTTGTCTAACTTGTAGACACGATTAGGGAACTTTGAGTCAACAAACCCAGGGGGTTTATCAACATAAATTTCTTCCTTCACCTTGCCATACAAGAAGGCAGTCTTGACATCCATTTGGTAGACCATGAAATTCATGTAAGAGGCATATGCAAGAAAGATGTGAATAGCCTACAACCGAGCCACATGAGCAAATACCTCAGTATAGTCAAGACCCTCAATCTGTTGAAACCCACGAACCACTAACCCTGCTTTATTTCTGACAATCACTCCCGAATCATCTTGCTTATTATGATAGACCCAACGCATGTCAAGAGCCCTTTTAACCTTTGGTAAGTCAACCAATTTCCAAACCACGAGCTTTTCAAACTGATTAAGCTCTTCATGCATCGCATCTACCCAGCTGGGCTCATTCAAAGCCATTTCAACGTTTTTGGGCTCTATTTGAGATATAAAGGAAGAGTAGAGACATTCATTCTCTTTCAATAGGGGTAAGAGGTGTAACATTAGCATCAGGAGTTCTATCTTGAACTTTAGAATCTGGACTAGATGGTTGATCAGATGACTCCCCCTCAGGTGTAGCAGAGGACTCTCCATCACGTGGAGCAGAGAACTCCCCCTCAACCATGGGGGTCTGTAAACAACTTCTTCGTCTTCGTCTTCGTCTTCATACACTAACTTCAAACCATAAGAGGATCCACTTGAACTATCTGAGGACACATTAAGTGATTTGAAAAGAGATGTGTAATCAAATAACCAGTCAGGACCCACTCGAGCGTCTGTTTCATTCTTCTCCAGCTAGCGCACGTCATAGGATTCAACGATCTGCTTCGTCCTTTTGTTGTAAACTCTATACGCGGTGCGCGCGGCATACCCCACGAAGTAACAGTCATCAGCTTTGGCATTAAATTTAGGGTTGGATTCTAAGTGAAGAAGGGTGCAAGGACAACCAAATACACAGAAATGGCTGACAGAAGGCTTGTGTCCATAAAGAATTTTGTACGGAGTCTTCATCTGTGCTTTGTTTATTAGAACACGGTTCTGCACGTAGCAAGAGTGTTAATCGCCTCAGCACAAAAGAAAACAGGTAGTTTGGAATCACACAGCATCGTCCTTGCGGCATCTTTCAACGTTCTATTTCTCCTTTCATCAACACCGTTTTGTTGAGGCGTGTGAGCAGAGCTATATTGATGCACTATCCCCTTTTCTGCGCAAAAATGATCAAGAACTGAATTCTTAAATTCAGTTCCATTGTCAGTGCGAAGCGCCTTCACTTGATTGTTGGTCTGCTTCTCAATCATCACCATGAACTTCTTTATCAGATCAGCAACCCCTGCTTTGTTGGATAAGAAGAAGACCCACGTAAATCGAGAGAAATCATTGATCACAACGAGGCAGTATGAGCTTCGGTTAAAGCTCAGGACGTTGACCGGTCCAAATAAATCCATGTGTAACAATTGGAGCACTTGACTTATGGAGTTGACTTGCTTGGGCAGGTGTGGTTTCCGATGATGTTTGCCTTGAGCACAGGAAACACACTTTTCAAACGTGATAAAGTCTCTAACAGGGAGGCCTCGGACCATCTCATTTTTTGCAAGACGATTCAGGTTTTTCGTGTTAGCATGACCGAGTCTTTGATGCCACAACATTGCGTTGTGTTCGGAGACCTTTGAGAATAGACAAGTGACTTGTTTAGGGAGATTGCTGTTCATATCAATAGTGTAAGCATTCCCATCTCATTTAGATTTGACTAGAATCCATTCTTCTGGGATGACAATGCCTAGCTTGAGAATCATACACTCTTTATTAGTGAAATGGGTAGAGTAGCCTTTGTCGCATATTTGGGAAACACTCAACAAGTTGTGCTTTAACTCGGGAGCATAGTTGACATTTTTGAAGCTCAGCACTCCATTCGTAACAGTTCTGCGCTGTGTGATCTTTCCACCATCTCCGCTCGCAATGGAAACATAACCCACATTAAAAGATTGAATTTCGCTCATTTGTGAGATGTCTCTAGTCATATGCCAGGAACAGCCGCTGTCGACATACAAAGGACGAACGACATTCCTCCGCAACTGTCCATGCAAAATGAGCGGAATCATTTAGATTTAGGAACCCAGGTCATCACTGTCCTGGGTTTCCTTTTCACTTTTTCTGATTTAGATTTTAAAATTTTCAAATTAGGATCTTCATTCCTAATCACTTCAGAGGGTGGTAACGATGGATTAGAAAGTGATTTGGGCTTCCATTGACGTTTAGGTTTTACAACATTCTCTGGTGGTTTTGAAATAGACTTCACAGGAGTTTGCACAAACCTTCTGGATGTTCTACCAAAACTGGTTGAAGATCTAGAATTGCTTTTTGACGAAACCGATCTTGGCGGAGCCTTGTTCGGTTTTGGCAAACTGTTTTGAGCTTTGTTAGTAAAAACTTTTTTATTTGTTTGAAGACCAGCCCTTTTTCTGTTTTTATCATCTTTCTGATCATTATTTCGAGAACGAGCTCTTGAGGATTTTCTAATTAAAGACCTTCCTCGAGATTCATTCTCCCCTCTTGGTGACAGATAGTTTACAAAGATCCTATTTTTACAATTCATAGCAATGTAACCACCAACACCATAATTAAAACAAATCTGTTTATTATTTGAACTTGTATTGCAATTTTCAGATTTATTTTTTTTACAGACACTCTTACTCTTCTCAGAAGAACATGCATGAGAATTAGGTTGAGAAATAAGTGAAGGTGCCTCATTCGATTTGACTTGTGGAGTTGATGATTCTTCATGAGAATCACAAGCATCATAATTACCAAACAATTCATCAAACATATCGAAAAAATTAAATTCAATAGTATCAGATGATGAGCCAACACAAGATACATTTTCAGTCTTAACATCAGAAACACAATCAAAATTATTCATAACTGAAACATCAGGTTTAAAAACAGAAATAGATTCTCCAGCTTCATGCTGTGCCTGATCTAATGGTTGATCTACAGAGGAAGTAGAAACATTAGTACTTTCAATGTTAATAAAACCTTTTGAAACAAAACCAGCAGGTTTGCCATATCGAAGATGTGGCTCCTTGTCAATTTCGTCATGTGGCATAGGGATGGATGTGTAGTTATGATTGAAAGGTGGAGGAGCACAATCATACCCTAGACCCTTGTTTTGATTTTCTTTGAATTTTAGTTGGGTTTCATACAAGGACTCAACTGTCTTACTTAACGCAGTGTAATTTTTGAAACAAACATCTATTTTTTCATTTTTAATTTTCAAAGCGTCAAGTTCTTTGGTTACTGCATCAAATTGTCTCTTAACATAATCATACAGTTCACATTTTTCACTGTATTCTGATTGAATTTTTCTAAAGTCCTTTATTTTTGCTTCCAGTTGGGCCTTAAAGGGTTTTTGTCGTTTCCTAAGTTGATAACCCTCATATTTAAGGTCCTATACTTTCCTACGTAAGACTTCTATTTCATCACGAAGAAGCTTAACATATTCTTTACAAGCAAATGAACAAGATGGTAGATTTACCTCGCTTTTCTTGGGCTCGGAAGAGGTAGATACCATTAGGGCAAGCTGTAGTTCCATCATCTCTGCTTCTAGATCAACATCAGTATTCTTTGAAGCAATATCATCAATGTGAGCTAGGTGAGCATTTTCTGGTCCTGAGATATTCAAGGCTTGAATTTGGTCCTCACAGTCAAATGATTGAGCAACCATAACTGTTTCTCATTAGATGTAACTCTTGCACGATCGTTTCCCACTGCAGCCACCTGCCTGTTGTTGTTGATTCTGTGATCTGGTTTCGGGCAATCACGAGCAAAATGACATGGCTCATGGAAGTTGAAACATCTCAGCATGCTTTTATTGAATCCTACCTTCTTGTCAGCATTCATGGCCTAGTTGTTTTTCCCGGTCTTCTTGGCAAATTGTTTGGCTCTGAAAACAGCCATAGCAATTTGCCATGCAATGTCCATTTCCTCTACATCTTCAGGATGTATCTGGTCCAAATCAGCAAATGATAGCTGAGGTCGAAGATCTCCAGCTACAAAGGCATTGTAACAGTTAACTAGCCCAGTGGCTAGAGCCATATTTTCATCAGATTCTTTGGAGTTTCAAGAAGAGACTTTAGCTGACATATTGGGAGCAGAAACGGGATGGATGGTACAACATTGAAAGTTTGAATCTATGGTTGTTGAACTGCAAAAGCTTGACCTAAGGGAGTCATGAAAGATGATAGAGCATTGTTGGATGAAACTCCAAGATTTGCAGTAGAGTATGAATTCACATGGTTGATTTCTCTCTATTTGTCATCAATGTCATAGGCCTTGATAACCGCCATGACTTCTGCAAGAGAGAGGCGATTCAAATCCTTGGTTTTCTTAATCATAGCAACATTCATATCCCATGATCCAGGAAGAGCATTCAGAAGTTTCTTGTTGATTTCTGACTTGGTCAAGAAAATCCCTAAAATATTCATGTCAGTTGTGAGTGCAGTGAACCTTTGCAATTGAGCTTCAAGAGTCTCTCCTGGAATGTAGTTGAACATGTTGAATTTTTGTCTCAGCATGTCCTGCCGACTCTCTTTCATATCTTCATTGCCCTCATAGACCTTAATAAGAGCTTCCCATAGAGCTTTAGCTGAAGTGTACTCACAAAAACCTTGAGCAATATCAGGAGATAATGCCATGGTTAAAGTGGCTAATGCTCTTTCCTGTTCCTCAATCAATTCAAAATCCTCATCAGTGTAGTTTTCAACAGATTTGTCAATCAATTGACCTCCAACAGTCACAGTAATTCTGACAGGATCTCTAAGAATGCTTCTCGAGATCTTAAAATCTTTCATTTTAATATGTTTCTCTATTCTGTACTTCCACTCTAGAAAACCTTCAGCAGACATCAATCTTGGAATACGTGTAGTCGTGCCCATTACAGCATCAAGTTCTTGAAACTGAATTTGACTTTGAGAATCCATTTGAAATTAATGTAATTCAACACTTCCAAAGGGGTTTACGATTTTTTTTTTAAAAATAAAAATTAAGTTGATTATGACAGTGAACTAAGTTTACGGTTAATGACTTTGCGACCATAAACTGAGTTTACGGTATGAGTTCACGGTTTCTGGGTTTACTGTTTAAGATTACTGTTTTGAGTTTACGGTTTAATTTCACGGTTCTTCGATCATAATTATGGTTCTTGAAGATTAACTGTTTACGGTTGATGAAGTTCTTCCTTTTACGACCGTAAGCTAAGTTTACGGTTGAGCAGTAAACTCACAAACAGCCTTCAAAACACGTTTTTAAGATGGAATTCGTCTCTTCAAAGCCTAGAACGTAGAAACTAATGCTCGAACAATGAGAATGGCATCTGGAACACTCAAAAACTCGATCAAATGACTTTTGATACCAGTTTCTGCTCTGATAGCAATTGTTAGGTCCGGATCTGGATCTAAAACTAGTAATCAAACAATCACAAATCGAGAATAGCAAAGAGATGAATAAAAATTGAGGTTGCACACATTTATATCAAATAACTATCTAGCACAACTCAAGTAGTAGCCGTAAACTGACAGGCATCCAACCATAAAAATGACCAACTCCTAGCCTTTATATACTAGTCTAGACAGCAAACTGAGTTTGCGGCCGTAAACACGTTTACGGCCGTAAACGTCTTTACGGTCGTGAACATGGCAAAACAGTAAACAGCTCAAAAATACTATTACATACTCAAAACCAAACAAATCACATAAAGCTTAGCCCAAACCATTTATCAGACCCTTCAATAAATATGAAACTAATTGATGAAAATACCTTATATATTCAATGTAATGGTTGTGTTTACTTTGGTTACTATGATACAATTGTTGTGATACTACATGACGTCATCCACCCTCGAATGTTTCTGCCGTTTCGGTTTGGGGTGTGACACTAGTTCTGATGTTCCCCTTGTCTCTGATCCCATTCAGGCCAGTTGCTTCTACTTGTCACACCCCAGCCGTCGGCGGAAACACCGGGAAGTGTAATGTCATTTCTCGTATCATAGTTATCAACATCCTGAAAACACGTGCAATTTAAAATACATCAACATAAAGTTGGTGAGTCCACAGGTTTTGGCTCCATATAAGAATAATACATTTTCAAAGTTCAAAAGTATAGTTTTGAAAGTATCATTTTGACTCTCAAACATTTAGTATATATATCCTAGGTATAATGGTTTACTTACCGAATAAGTGTTATACCTAAACAATCCTTGAACCTAGAGTATAAGTATAAATGTTTGTAATTCCATACAAAATAAGTTGCTACATATAAATCTTATTTCAATTCTATACGAGTATAACTGCTACGTATAAATCTATTTCAATTCTATACGAGTAAATAGGATAGATATAGTGGTCTACTTAATATATAAGTAATATACCTACTAGATTCTTATACTTAGAGTATAAGTCTTTGGGAAACTTATACTTTGTGACAACCCGAAATTTCCATTTGTACGAACATTATCTATTCAATAGAAGCTAGTCCAGTTTCAGTGATTTTCATACTTTTCCGAACCAGTTTGTGTACATTAGGGTTTCTGTTTAAGGGGATATCAGGAGATTGGATGCTCCTTGGTTTTGTGAAATTTGAGCATTCCAAGTTTCATAATGTTGCAGTCCGATATCCAGAATAAAAATATTTTCTACCAGAATATTCCAGGACTATAAATAGTTTTCTGAATTAAATTAATTCATTATTCACAATTCAAAATAGAGAAAAGCCATTTTCTCTCTAACGGATCTTCGGGTTTTCGACCCAGATTGTGAGTCTACTTTACTAAATGTGTTTCAATACTTGTTAGATGCGTTATAACATCAATTACATGTTTAGATTACAAGATCCGGGAGTTTACCGCCCAAGAATGTTCTTGGGGAGTAAACTCCAAAAATGGAACTTTAAGGCTTCCTAGTCCCATTCCCTTGATAGACAACTTGTAAAGGACCTTGTGTATGATCATAAGAGACTAGAAAGCATCCAAAATCAACAAGTAATAGGAGTTTACGGCCAAGGACTTTTCTTGGGCCGTAAACCCCTTTTCAAGGGCATTTAGTGCCCTAAACTACCCCTAAAGCTTAAGGACTTTAATCCTCAAATGCTTGTACCTATTTTGGACATCAAAACACTTCAAAATCATAGGTTTATAAGAGTTTACGGCCAAGAACCTCTCTTGGGCCGTAAACCCCTTTTCCAAGGGTTAAATGCACCACAAACACCCCTAAGGCTTTAAGACAATTACCATTGAACACCTAGGACTTGAATGGGGAGTAAAAGACATCAAGAACATCCCTTAAAGGGATTTTACGGCCAAGGAACACCTCTTGGGCCGTAAACTCCAAGTGAAGGCATAAATGTGTGCCTCTTGCCCCCATTAGCCTTAGATAAAATCATGGAAGCTATCCTAGATGTGCAAGTGACTCAAATGAATTTAAACCCATCACCCCATAGGAGTTTACGGCCGTAAACTCTAGTGTATATGGACATTAGGCCGTAAACTCCCCTATGGAGCATTCTAGGGCCTTAAACTACTTCATGTATTATTCCAAAAAAGCTAGGAGTGTTCTAGGATCAAGATAACACTTTAAAACACCCAAAACCACCAAGTGAGGAGCTCACGGCCATAAACCCATGAGTTTACGGCCGTAAACTCCAAAGGGTGGGGTTTGTTGGGTGGTGAACTCTTATGCAAGGCCATTTGATGTTTCAAACCCTTTTGCCTTGTCCCGTAGCAACTTAGATGCAACCATTAGGACCTTTAACACTTATAAAAAGTATTTTCATGTTCCTAAGTGTCTTAACTTATTTGTTAAGTTATTATTTGGCTAATTATTTATATATATATGCTTATTATATGATAACTAGGCTCGTGCGTGTAAGCAAGTCTCCATTTGCCACCTAGCACGGTATCCGACACTGCAACTCGTACAGCTCACCACAAGTGAGTTCATACCCCTTGAATCAACCTTTGAAATGATTTTAAATGTTTTAAGTACTTTATGGGGGGGGGGGGGAATACAAGTCAAATACTTATATTTATTGCTTCGATCACATGTGATTGCATTTAATCACATGTGATTAATAACTAGGAAAACAACGATTTTTACCACTGTTCAAACTGTTTATCAAACTGTTTTACTTTGAAATGTTTTACAAAATCTTTTACTATCCAAACTTATTTATAGAATGTGATTCAAACAAATGCTTCTTATACTTAAACTATTTTATTATTTTATGCCTTCTAATTGTTTTAAAGATTGACATCAAGTCGATCTTGTCTTGAAATAATATTTATGCTTCAAATGTTTTATGAAAATTATTTTATGATTTTATATATTCAATTGCATGCCCATATATGTATAGATGTATAAATAATGTTTAAAGGGCTTAGGAAGGCCATCCGCCCTATTTCCTTTTTCTCGATTTGGATGTGGTCTGGTGGGATTTCGGGTGACCATCCGAAGGTCGTTTCAATATTACTTATATATCATATATACATATATAGACATAAAAGTACTTCCATATTCATACTTATCAGTACATCAATAGTTAGTTACCATCGGGGTAACACAGGAACTTATACAGCCATACTAGAAAAAAGTACATATACAACCATACTAGAAACAAGTACATATACAGCTATACCAGAACCATGTACATAGATAGTTATACTAGAAACATGAACATATACAACTATACTAGAAACATGTACATATACATCTATACTAGAAACAGGACATATACAACTATACGAGAACGAAAAACATTACATATACATGAATGCGTTAACAATTATGATCCACTGTGTCGGAGCATGCCTTAAATTTCATGGCCCGAGTTGTAGCCAGAATTCTCTAGGAGGGAGAGCGTGAGTTTGCGTATGGATCTATATTGGATTGACTATCCTACACCTTGCTGCTAGCTACAGCCGGACTTGCAGGTCTGCGGGTGCCAAACGTCATTCCGTTATTACGACCATTCGTATGTCGTTGTTTCCAGTCGATAGCATGGTGCAATTTATCACATTATACCTTAATATAAATCTGGTTTCAGGTAGTTAGTACAACAGTAGTTCTTATTGTACAAAACTATAGTACTACATGGATTTACCCATTACATATTTTAGTGATAACCTCACTTAAGCATTAATGTACAAACTATATTTTATTAAATGATAGTTACACTTGGGAAATTACACACTTTTACAACAAACGAGTATACAAAATAGTTAAGCCTTGGTAGAAGGTTACTTTAATAGAAAATATAGGATTTTCTGAGAGATTCAAACTTTTACAAACACTTTCAAACACTCACTTACATTTTTACAAACTTATACATTGAGACAGGTTCAAACGTTTTTGACAACAAACATTGACACTAAAATACTTATGAACTCACCAGCTTAATGTTGATAAACTCTTTCAAAATAACTTGTATTCTCAGGTCATCAGTAGACAGGTACCGAGGCCATCTTTTGAGAAGATGGAGTGCATTCAAGACTCATCTCATATTATTTTGTTTTACATTATTTTGGTGTCTATAACTGTACAGAACACGCTTGTATTGAAATTATATATTTAATGCAATGGATGATGTTGTTTGCTTATTTACATTTACTGTGTTGTGATACTATACATGACGTCCTCCGCCCCAGAACGTTTCCGTCGTTCTTGGTTTTGGGGTGCGACAGATTGGTATCAGAGCATTGTTTATACTGAATCAAATATATCAACCCATAAAAGATATATACTAAACTATAAACCCAAAAGGGATTAAAACACTCTGACCAAGAGTCTATACTTTAAATATTAAAACATTTAATTAAGTATACTAGTCTGCATTCATACTAAAATCAGTGTCACAATGACAAGAACAAAAGTATTACGATTGTTAAATATCACAAGTGAGCTCGGGGATGTATGGTCAGTCCTGGGAATGGCATAGCCTGATCAACTATGCTGGTCCTAGGAGTGATTAGCATATGCCCTAGAATGGTTGTGATATGTTAGCAAGTCTAAAAACTTACCAACAATACCACAAGAAGATCAGTAGAACTTAAACTTAAAATAAAATAGGTGTATTTTGTACTACTAGTTACACGTATACTATATTCTTATACCTCTCTTCACGCGTAGATCTAAATGGCTGGATTCCATCATGGCGACCCGTACTTTCCAAATGAAGGCAATGCCGGGTGGATCGATGAAGAGCCCGAAGCTGAGCATCCAATCCCTTTGGATGATCACCTCGCAGAAGGCTTTTCTGATGGATCCGACTCCGAGCCTGAAGTCAACAACCTACCGCTTGTAGGTCAAGCCCCGAATAACAACCCTTGACCAGCGTTTCCAGGTCCTACTCCCATGTGGGAAAATAACTTGAATCGCTGGTGCAATGAACAGGGTCAACCCTTACCATACTTTGGGGACCGAACCTTTTACAACATCAGCGATGGTGGCTCTGCTGACAGAGCTCTGCCTGTCATTATCCGTAGAATAGCTCGTAATGTCGAGCAAGGTCGAGCAGCCATCGACCGGGTCATGGAGATTGATGCCAACTCAGGTGTCAACACAGTCCGCATCTGCCGTCTTGAAGAAGACATGGAACGGACCCGGAGAACCAACGAAACCCTGCAACAACAGCTGGCTGCCTCCCGAGTTGAAGTCTTGGAACTTCGAGCTCGTCAGAGAGCTCAGGATCGACACCTTCAAGAGGTGTTTCGCCAAGTGTCCGACCTCATGGCTCGCATGAGGAATTCCCATCGCCATTAGATGATGTCTAGTACATCTCTCTCTTTGATTAGGGATTAGCCTTTAAACATCTGTGCTCTAAGTAGCACTTGTCTGTAAAATATTCCTAACTTTCAGTACTCTAATTAGGAATCTTAGAACTGTCAAACTTATCTTTTTGGTATGATGTAAGACCTACTCTTAGGTCGATTTTCCTTGAACTTATTACATCAGTAATACAGTACTATTGAAATCTATCTAATCTGTGGGAAAAATCTATACACTTGTGTATTCCTACTAATATTTCTTACTGTGATTTCAAACACTCATTCAACTGTTGGGCTATGGTTAGTTAGTCCATGTGTCACTCTCACGTTGCTTACAAATTGATTCTTACCATCTTTCTTATCTTTATAAACTTATAGCTGAAAGATGCCTCCTCGCAAATCTCCCAGGAATAGGAATAATCCTGCACCTCCACCGCCTCCACCGCCTCCACCGCCTCCGGTCATCGATACTGCAGCCCTGAATGCTGCCGTAGCTGCAGCAGTGGCAACTGCCATGGCTCAGTATCACTCATCAGATGCCAGTAGAGGTGGAACCCCTATGGAATCTATTCCGATCGAAATCCCTGTGCGCTCAAGAGAGTGCTCCTACAAGGATTTCACAAACTGCAAGCCGAAGCCTTTCTATGGCACCGGCGGAGTCATTGCCCTCTCGCAATGGTTCGAGAAGACTGAATCAGTCTTCAAAATCTGTTCATGCCCTGTTGCGTGCAAAGTGAAATATGCCGCATGCACCTTTGAGGGTAAAGCCCTAACATGGTGGAACGGCCACATCAAAACCCTAACTCTCGTCGTGGCTAACGACATGGGCTGGGAAACGATGAAGGACCTCATGGCTGAGGAATACTGCCCGAGGGGCGAAGTCCAGAAGTTAGAACATGAACTCTGGAACCTGACCATGAAGGGCATCAATGTGATCGCTTACACTGCCCGATTGAGCGAACTGGTGGCCCTATGCCCCAATATGGTTCCCACTGAAGGGAAAAAGATCGAACGGTATGTATGGGGGCTAATGCCTCCGTACCAGGGGAATGTCTTAGCATCAAACCCCGCTACCTTCGACAGTGCCAAGCGTTTGGCACAAAGACTCATTGACCATGGAGTCAAGACCCCTGCAACCACAACCACCCTAGCCATCCCAGAATCCTCCAAAACCGCTGGCACCAAGCGGAAGTTTTGGGATGAGAAGAAGAAGCAGCGAGCTGCAAAGAAACAACAAATTGTGGCAGTGCATGCCGCGGTAACCCCTATTGCAGCTACTGCTCTGGCAAGTCGGTATGTTGGAAGTTTGCCCAAGTGCAACAAATGCAACTACCACCACAACGGCGCCTGCCGTGAAATGCAGTGTTCTAACTGCAACAGAAAAGGACACACCGTCCGATTCTGTAAGTTCCCGACACAACTGATCTCCCAAGTTCCTGGCTCAGGCGCGAGCCCAACTTGCTATGGATGTGGCAAAACAGGCCACTTTAAAAGGGACTGCCCCAAAGCGAGGAATGCTGGAGGAGCAGGGAGAGTACTAGCAATAGGCCACGGGGAAGCAGTAGCTGACCCGACAGTGGTGACTGGTACGTTCCTCCTCGATAACTCCTATGCATGCATTCTGTTCGATAGTGGAGCGGAGCGAAGCTTCGTAAACCACAAATTTGCTCGCATGCTTAAGCAACAACCACACGCACTTAATGAACAATTCACAGTAGAAATGGCCAATGGAAAAACTAAAAGTACTAATAGCATATACTGAGGTTGCCTCCTAGCCTTAGATAACCATTCATTCCCAATCGACCTTATGCCGGTCTCAATAAAAAGTTTCGACGTTATTATCGGCATGGATTGGTAAGTCTTCATCGCGCCGACATCATGTGCTACGAGAAAGCAGTCCGTCTAAACCTCCCATCTAACGAAACTCTTATAGTCTACGGCGACAAACCTGGTGCGAGTCTTCTCATTATATCTAGTATTCAAGCACAGAAATATCTGCGCAAAGAATACCACGCATTCCTTGCTCACGTCGTCGACACGAACCTAGAAACGAAAGAAATAAAGAACATCCCAGTAGTGAGCGACTTCCCCGACATTTTCCCAGAAGAACTACTCGGGTTACCTCCTCAACGACAAGTCGAATTCAGAATCGACTTAGTCCCAGGAGCTACCCCAGTAGCCAAGTCGCCCTACCGTTTAGCACCAGCCGAGATGCAGGAACTCTCTGGTCAACTTAACGAATTGCTCAGCAAGGGCTTTATAAGACCAAGTTTCTCACCTTGGGGAGCACCGGTCTTGTTCGTTAAGAAGAAAGACGGATCATTCTGTATGTGTATTGACTACAGAGAACTCAACAAATTGACGATCAAGAATCGTTACCCTCTGCCACACATAGATGATCTATTCGACCAACTGCAAGGGGCGAGCTATTTCTCCAAGATTGATCTGAGATCCGGATATCACCATTTACGAGTGCTAGAGGAGGATGTGCCGAAGACAGCCTTCCGAACACGTTACGGACACTACGAGTTCGTGGTGATGCCATTCGGATTGACCAATGCGCCCGCAGTCTTCATGGATCTGATGAATAGAGTATGCCGACCTTACTTGGATCAGTTCGTCATCGTTTTCATTGACGACATCCTGATCTACTCCTGAGGTAAGAAAGAGCATGGCGATCACCTGAGACAAGTTCTAGAGACATTACGAAAAGAGAAACTTTATGCGAAGTTCTCGAAATGTGAATTTTGGATCCGAAGAGTCGAATTCTTAGGACACGTGGTAAGCGAAGAGGGAATCCACATGGACCCATCCAAAATAAAAGCCATTGAGAACTGGTCAGCACCAAAGACGCCTATAGAAATTCGTCAATTTCTAGGTCTCGCTGGCTACTACCGCAGGTTCATTCAGAACTTCTCCCGAATAGCGAAACCTCTTACGACCCTGACCCAGAAAGGCGTGGCCTTTGACTGGGAAGAGAAACAAGAAAGAGCGTTCCAAACGCTCAAACGAGCCTTGTGCACCGCACCAATACTATCCCTTCCCGAAGGAATGGAAGACTTCGTAGTCTATTGCGATACTTCGAATCAAGGACCCGGATGTGTTCTGATCCAGCGAGGTAAGGTCATCGCCTACGCCTCGAGACAGTTGAAGACACACGAGGTTAACTACACGACCCACGATCTTGAACTAGGAGCAGTAGTGTTTGCTCTGAAGATCTGGAGACATTACTTGTATGGAACGAAGAGCACTATCTTTACCGACCACAAGAGTTTACAACACATTTTCGATCAAAAGGAGCTCAACATGAGACAACGACGGTGGGTCGAGCTACTCAGTGATTACGAATGCGATATTCGTTATCATCCGGGTAAAGCCAACGTAGTAGCAGACGCCCTAAGTCGGAAGGAATATTCTGGTCGCAAAGTCAAGTCATTATCAAAATAACCATCCATTCACACTTGTCTAAGCAAATTCAGGCGGCTCAACTTGAGGCCATGAAACCTGAAAATGTGTCGATTGAATCCCTTAGAGGAATGGACAAGAATTTAGAAGCCAAGGGTGACGGAGCTTTATACTTCATGAACCGGATCTGGAGCCCGAAACACGGTGGTTTCCGAGACTTGGTCATGACCGGGGCGCACAACACTCGGTATTCCGTCCACCCAGGTTCAGATAAGATGTATCTGGATCGTAAAAAGCTATACTGGTGGCCTAATATGAAAGCAGAGATTTCTACCTTCGTAAGTAAATGCCTTACTTGCGCAAAGGTTAAGGTCGAGTACCAGAAGCCCTCTGGTTTATTACAGCAACCAGAGATCCCGGAATGGAAGTGGGAGCGGATCACTATGGATTTCATAACCAAGTTGCCCAAGACGACGGGTGGACTTGACACCATATGGGTCATCGTTGATAGATTGACCAAGTCTGCACACTTCCTGCCTATCAAAGAAACCGACAAGATGCAGAAACTTACGAGAACATACATTAGGGAAATTGTACGGCTACATGGTGTACCTATTTCCATTATCTCCGATATAGATAGTAGGTTCACTTCAAGATTTTGGCAATCACTACAACATTCCCTAGGAACAAGGCTGGACATGAGCACAGCCTACTATCCACAGACCGACGGACAGAGTGAGAGGACCATCCAAACACTGGAAGATATGTTGCGAGCCTGTGTGATTGATTTTGGGAAAGCATGGGATACTAATTTACCCCTTGTCGAATTTTCCTATAATAATAGTTATCACACGAGCATCAAAGCTGCTCCATTCGAAGCTCTCTACGGCCGAAAGTGCAGATCCCCTCTGTGCTGGGCTGAGGTGGGTGATACCCAATTAACAAGAGGGCAAGCTTCCGACAGTACTCTCACCGGTCCGGAAATCATTCGGGAAACGATAGAGAAAATCGTTCAGATCCGTGAACGATTGAAAGCCTCTAGAGACCGACAGAAGAGCTACGCCCATAAACGAATAAAACCTTTGGAATTTCAGGTGGGAGACCGAGTCCTTCTCAAAGTCTCACCCTGGAAGGGCTTGATACGCTTCGGCAAGCGTGGGAAGCTTAATCCGAGGTATATAGGGCCTTTCAAGATTCTTGCCAGAGTCGGCCCCGTAGCTTACAAACTCGACCTACCCGACACACTTCGTAACGTACATTCTACATTCCACGTGTCTAACCTGAAAAAGTGTCTGTCCGACGAGACTCTTGTAATCCCACTCGACGAGATCGAGATCAACGAGAGCCTCAACTTCGTGGAAGAACCGGTAGAGATCATGGACCGTGAGGTCAAGCAGACGAAGCAAAGTCGTATCCCTAACGTGAAGGTTCGCTGGAACGCCAAGCGAGGACCGGAATTCAATTGGGAACGCGAGGATCAGATGAAACAAAAATACCCTCATCTTTTCGTTTAATTGTTGTATCTTCATCTTTGCTTAAATTCTAATTTCGGGATGAAATTCCCTCTAACAGGGGGATGATGTGACAACCCAAAATTTCCATTTGTACGAACATTATCTATTCAATAGAAGCTAGTCCAGTTTCAGTGATTTTCATACTTTTCCGAACCAGTTTGTGTACATTAGGGTTTCTGTTTAAGGGGACATCAGGAGATTGGATTCTCCTGGTTTTGTCAAATTTGAGCATTCCAAGTTTCATAATGTTGCAGTCCAATATCTAGAATAAAAATATTTTCTGCCAGAATATTCCAGGACTATAAATAGTTTTCTGAATTAAATTAATTCATTATTCACAATTCCAAATATAGAAAAGCCATTTTCTCTCTGACGAATCTTCGGGTTTTCATCCCAGATTGTGAGTCTACTTTACTAAATGTGTTTCAATACTCGTTAGATGCGTTATAACATCAATTACATGTTTAGATTACAAGATCTGGGAGTTTACCGCCCAAGAACGTTCTTGGGGAGTAAACTCAAAAAATGGAACTTTAAGGCTTCCTAGTCCCATTCCCTTGATAGACAACTTGTAAAGGACCTTGTGTATGATCATAAGAGACTAGAAAGCATCCAAAATCAACAAGTAATAGGAGTTTACGGCCAAGGACTTTTCTTGGGCCGTAAACCCCTTTTCAAGGGCATTTAGTCCCCAAAACTACCCCTAAAGCTTAAGGACTTTAACCCTCAAATGCTTGTACCTATTTTGGACATCAAAATACTTCAAAATCATAGGTTTATAGGAGTTTATGGCCAAGAACCTCTCTTGGGCTGTAAACCCCTTTTCCAAGGGTTAAATGCACCACAAACACCCTAAGGCTTTAAGACAATTACCATTGAACACCTAGGACTTGAATGGGGAGTAAAAGACGTCAAGAACATCCCTTAAAGGGCGTTTACGGCCAAGGAACACCTCTTGGGCCGTAAACTCCAAGTGAAGGCATAAATGTGTGCCTCTTGTCCCCATTAGCCTTAGATAAAATCATGGAAGCTATCCTAGATGTGCAAGTGCCTCAAATGAATTAAAAGTCATCACCCCATAGGAGTTTACGGCCGTAAACTCTAGGGTATATGGACATTAGGCCGTAAACTCCCCTATGGAGCATTCTAGGGCCTTAAACTACTTCATTTATAATTCCAACAAAGCTAGGAGTGTTCTAGGATCAAGATAACACTTTAAAACACCCAAAACCACCAAGTGAGGAGTTCACGGCCATAAACCCATGAGTTTACGGCCGTAAACTCCAAAGGGTGGGGTTTGTTGGGTGGTGAACTCCTATGCAAGGCCATTTGATGTTTCAAACCCTTTTGCCTTATCCCGTAGCAACTTAGATGCAACCATTAGGACCTTTAACACTTATAAAAAGTGTTTTCATGTTCCTAAGTGTCTTAACTTATTTCTTAAGTTATTATTTGCCTAATTAGTTATATATATGCTTATTATATGATAACTAGGCTCGTGCGTGTAAGCAAGTCTCCATTTGCCACCTAGCACGGTATCCGACACTGCAACTCGTACAACTCACCACAAGTGAGTTCATACCCCTTGAATCAACCTTTGAAATGATTTTAAATGTTTTAAATACTTTATGGGGGGGATACAAGTCAAATACTTATAGTTATTGCTTCAATCACATGTGATTGCATTTAATCACATGTGATTAATAACTAGGAAAACAACGATTTTTACCACTGTTCAAACTGTTTATCAAACTGCTTTACTTTGAAATGTTTTACAAACTCTTTTACTATCCGAACTTATTTATAGACTGTGATTCAAACAAATGCTTCTTATACTTAAACTGTTTTATTATCTTATGCCTTCTAATTGTTTTAAAGATTGACATCAAGTCGATCTTGTCTTGAAATAATATTTATGCTTCAAATGTTTTATGAAAACTTATTTTATGCTTTTATATATTCAATTGCATGCCCATATATGTATAGATGTATAAATAATGTTTAAAGGGCTTAGGAAGGCCATCCGCCCTATTTCCTTTTTCTCGATTTGGATGTGGTTTGGTGGGATTTCGGCTGACCATCCGAAGGTTGTTTCAATATTACTTATATATCATATATACATATATAGACATAAAAGTACTTCCATATTCATACTTATCAGTACATCAATAGTTAGTTACCATCGGGGTAACACATGAACATATACAGCCATACTAGAAACAAGTACATATACAGCTATACTAGAAACAAGTACATATACAGCTATACCAGAAGCATGTACATATATAGTTATACTAGAAACATGAACATATACAACTATACTAGAAACATGTACATATACATCTATACTAGAAACAGGACATATACAACTATACGAGAACGAGAAACATTACATATACATGAATACGTTAACAATTGTGATCCACTATGTCGGAGCATGCCTTAAATGTCATGGCCCGAGTTGTAGCCAGAATTCTCTTGGAGGGAGAGCGTGAGTTTGCGTATAGATCTATACTGGATTGACTATCCTACACCTTGCTGCTAGCTACAACCGGACTTGCAGGTCTGCGGGTGCCAAACATCATTCCGTTATTACGACCATTCGTATGTCGTTGTTACCAGTCGATAGCATGGTGCAATTTATCACATTATACCTTAATATAAATCCGGTTTAAGGTAGTTAGTACAACAGTAGTTCTTATTGTAGAAAACTATAATACTACATGGATTTACCCATTACATATTTTAGTGATAACCTCACTTAAGCATTAATGTACAAACTATATTTTATTAAATGATAGTTACACTTGGGAAATTACACACTTTTACAACAAATGAGTATACAAAACAGTTAAGCCTTGGTAGAAGGTTACTTTAATAGAAAATATAGGATTTTCTGAGAGATTCAAACTTTTACAAACACTTTCAAACACTCACTTACAGTTTTACAAACTTATACATTGAGATAGGTTCAAACGTTTTTGACAACAAACATTGACACTAAAATACTTATGAACTCACCAGCTTAATGCTGATAAACTCTTTCAAAATAACTTGTATTCTCAGGTCATCAGTAGACAGGTACCGAGGCCAGCTTTTGAGAAGATGGAGTGCATTCAAGACTCATCTCATATTATTTTCTTTTACATTATTTTGGTGTCTATAACTGTATAGAACACGCTTGTATTGAAATTATATGTTTAATGCAATGGATGATGTTGTTTGCTTATTTACATTTACTGTGTTGTGATACTATACATGACGTCCTCCACCCCAGAACGTTTCCGCCGTTCTTGGTTTTGGGGTGCGACATACTTAACATTCATACTTGTATATCGACAAAGTATAATGCTTCTAAAGTTGTTCTACCATGAGTCTGTAGCTGCGACTGTATGAATTAGTTTTATACCACTTATTATTATTACAAGGATCACACATTGCGGTAGTACAAGGATTACACCTTGCGGTAGTACAAGGATTACACCTTGCGGTAGCACAAGGATCACGCCTTGAAGTAGTTTCCTCACATTTCATCAACGCCGGAACAATAACAAATAAAAGGATAGTTCATCACTCGCTTTTGGTTGACTTTAGCTAACAGTCACAAGTGGGGTGGGCAACCCGTATACTAATTCATACACAACTTCCTCTCTCACACATGATTAACGGTTACAGGTCAGAGGATTTTCCCTAAGATTTCGAATCTTAGTTGATGAATACAATAGCTCATGTAGACTTGTCGAGTTCCGTTAGTTCTAGTAGTAAAATCATATTCGTGTCTAAAACCCTAAATTATTAGACTATGCTTTTAACATTACTCCTAATATTTATAATACTTAGGCAATACAACATCTATAATTAGAATTAAAACCAGGTTTTATCTTGACATAAAATCAATAATAGCAATATATAACTTACCTGGTTTTATCTTGACATAAAACCAATAGTAACAACATACTTATCAATTCACATATAGAACTTCTGAGTATAACTCTGGAACTATATCACACACAAAATATATATAGAATACTAAGTATAACTCAAGATCTACATTAGTATGACAATAACATGCTAACAACTTTACAATAGTTGTATATTTTCAAATACGAAATAACTATATCCTGGTTATTATAACTATCTACGTTGATACTGATATATACTATAATATAGACATAATAATAACATATATATAATATTTAGCATGTGTTTTCCCCCGAAAATATTAGAAAGTGGGGCCGTGAAACTCACCTTAGTAACATTATTATAGAATCTAAACGGTCAGAGGCTCCTCGTTTTCAGGCTCAGGAAGGGAAAACGACATTCAGAAACGAGAGAGAATGAAAGGAGAAGGTGTAAGGGTTGAATGAGCTTTAATCGCTATTTATAGGGTGTTCTGGGACCATTCACGTCGTGAACATGATAGGTTCACGTCATGAACTTCCATGAGTCATCCCATAGCCTTAACGCGTGTTTATTTTTGCTCCGATTAGTGTCTGTTGACTCCTTATGTCGGGAAATGTTTATACTCACGTCGTGAGTTCAGTCAAATTAGGGTTTCTGACAGCTGCATCTTCGGAAGGCCATAACTTTTGCATATGAACTCTATTTTCGGCGTTCTTTATATGCTCGAGTAGGTAATTCTGAGTACTATGACTTTCTTTTAGCCTCCAATAGCTAATTCTAAGTCTATTTTAAATTCCTCTTGTTATGAGTCATTATAGCGTTAGAATTTATCATAACTTCTTCACGCGAAGTCAGATTTAGATGTTCTCTATATTTTTGTAATCGTATGAACATATACTTTGAGTTGTATCATGAAAGTTCATACTTTAACATGAATTACATAGTAAGTTTATCACATTACTAGTTTAACAAAATCACATTACATGATTGGCGTAATCACATGTGATTGTTAATGACCTAATATTGATGGGTGTTACATTTTTCCCGAAATTTATCTTGTGGATGGGGTTTTGTTAAATAGTTGGGGGTATTTTTGTTTCATTTGATATTAATATTCCCAAGTATATTTAGGTCCTCGTAAAGAGTTCCATCGAACTATCACTGTGGGAATACGACTTTGTTTTAATCATTTGGTTTATCGATCCATGATTTTGACAGGTTCTTCTACAAAGTTGAGTTTGGTATTGACTTGTATCTCGTCGAGAGGTACAACAAGAGTGTCATCTGATAGACATATTTTGATAATGGACACGTGAAAAACATCGTGTACATTGCTTAGCTCTTGAGGTAACTTGAGTTGGTATGCGACAGAACCAATTCTTGCTAGAAAAAGTTCCTATATACCATGGGTTTAGTTTGCTTCGTTTCCTGAATCGAATTATGGCTTTCCAAGGAGAGACCTTCAACATTACTTTATCTCAAACATGGAATTCTAAAGGCTTACATCTTACGTCAGCATAGCTCTTTTGACGATCACGTGCAGCCTTTAATTGATCCTTAATTTGCACGATCTTTTGGGTTTGTCTTGTGGATTATTTCTAGCTCGGCACATAAGGTATCACCTATATGTTCTCTGGCCAATTGTGTGTCTCCAAATTCTCAGTGCAAAAGCTACAGGTCCTAATTCAAGGTCACGGGTAGTGTAATTATTCTCATGCACCTTAAGTTGTCGTGATGCGTAGGCGATAAATTTTCCTCTTTGCATCAACACACATCCCAATCCTTGATTTGATGTGCTGCAGTATACGATCAAATCTTTTGTCCCCTCTGGAATGGATAGGATTGGTGCACTACAAAACATTTGCTTCATCTTCTGAAAAGCAGTTTCTTGTTTGTTTTCCCAGTTGAACTCCATATCCTTCTGGGTTAGTGTTGTAAGCGGCTTGGCTATTTTGGAGAAATTCTCTATGAATCTACGGTAATAGCTAGCAATTCCTAAGAATTGACATACTTCTGTTGGCGTCTTTGGTGCTTCCAATTCTTAATTGCTTCAATCTTGGAAAGTTGGACATGAATCCCTTTGTTACTAACTACATGTTAAAAAAATTGTACTTCTCTAATCCATAATTCACATTCGGAGAATTTGGCGTACAACTTTTCTTTTCTTAGTAGTTCCAAGATTATTTGCAAGTGTTGACTGTGTTCTTCCTTGGTTCGTGAATATATCAATATATCATCGATAATACTATCACGAATTTACCCAAGTACGGTTTGCAAGCACTATTCATGAGGTCCTTGAACATTGTTAGGGCGTTGGTAAATCCAAAGGCATAACTAAGAACACTTAATGACCATACCGAGCCCTAAATGTTTTTCTCGGAACATCGTCTTCTTGTACTCCGAGTTGATGGTATCTTGATCTGATATCTATCTTTAATTTTCTAGAATCTTCAGGTGTTTTAGTCTATCAACCACCGTATCCAATTTTAGTTGTGCATTGGTCTAACCATAATTAAACATAGGTGATCAGTCTACGTTTAGTTGTCGTTCGGCCCATGTACAATAAAACTCGACTAAGTAGTTTGACCTAAAACTTTGAGTTGAATTCCTATCGAGGGTTTGGGTTTACTATATTTTTGGTTTATACATGTGTTCTCATCGTGGGATAGAGTTTATACATAACTCTATATCTTTTTGTTTGTTGTATTAACGGGTATTATTAATTATTGTTTGTTACTTCAGGTCTAGATGATAAGGCACCGGCCATTCAGGACAGCTGCAAGGCAGGATCATTTTAGCATATAGCCGTTCTGAAATCCAACAACCCAAGCAACGTGTATATCCTGTCACCGCTCCCGTAAGTAGTTCGTCAGTAGTATAATTTAATAATACTATTTATTATAGGTTAAGAGATATACCTAAACCTAACAGAGTAAGCCCTAAACTATAGTCATGCTTTCCTAAGAAAGTACTAATTCACTATAGTAAATAGCTCTGATACCAATCTGTCACACCCCGGCCATCGGTGGAAACACCGGGCAGTGTAACGTCATTTCTCGTATCATAGTTATCAACTACCTAAAAACACATGCAATTTAAAATACGTCAACATAAAGTTGGTGAGTCCACAGGTTTTGACTCCATATAAAAATAATACATTTTCCAAGTTCAAAAGTATAGTTTTGAAAGTATCATTTTGACTCTCAAACATTTAGTATATATATCCTAGGTATAATGGTTTACTTACTGAATAAGTGTTATAACTAAACAATCCTTGAACATAGAGTATAAGTATAAATGTTTCTAATTCCATACAAACTAAGTTGCTACGTATAAATCTTATTTCAATTCTATAAGAGTATAATTGCTACGTAAAATCTATTTCAATTCTATCGAGTAAATAGGATACATATAGTGATCTACTTAATATATAAGTAATATATCTACTAGATTCTTATACTTAGAGTATAAGTCTTTGGGAAACTTATACTTAACATTCATACTTGTATATCGACAAAGTATAGTGCTTCTAAAGTTGTTCTACCATGAGTTTGTAGCTGTGACTATATGACTTAGTTTTATACCTCTTATTATTATTAAAAGGATTACACCTTGCGGTAGTACAAGGATTACACCTTGCGGTAGCACAAGGATCACGCCTTGCAGTAGTTTCCTCACTTTTCATCAACGCCAGAACAATAACAAATAAAAGGATAGTTCATCACTCGCTTTTGGTTGACTGTAGCTAACAGTCACAAGTGGGGTGGGCAACCCGTATACTAATTCATACACGACTTCCTCTCTCACACATGATTAACGGTTACAGGTCAGAGGATTTTCCCTAAGATTTCCAATCTTAGTTGATGAATACAATAGCTCATGTAGACTTGTCGAGTTCCGTTAGTTCTAGTAGTAAAATCATATTTGTGTCTAAAACCCTAAGTTATTAGACTATGCTTTTAACATTACTCCTAATATTTATAATACTTAGGCAGTACAACAGCTATAATTAGAATTAAAACCAGGTTTTATCTTGACATAAAATCAATAATAGCAACATATAACATACATGGTTTTATCTTGACATAAAACCAATAATAACAACATACTTATCAATTCACATATAGAACTTCCGAGTATAACTCTGGAACTATATCGCACACAAAATATATATGGAATCCTAAGTATAACTCAAGATCTACATTAGTATGACAATAACATGCTAACAACTTTACGATAGTTGTATACTTTCAAATACGAAATAACTATATCCTGGTTAATATAACTATCTACGTTGATACTATATATATATATATATATATATATATATATATATATATATATATATATAATATTTAGCATGTGTTTTCCCTCGAAAATATTAGAAAGTGGGGCCGTGAAACTCACCTTAATAGCGTTATTATAGAATCTAAACGGTCAGAGGCTCGTCGTTGTCAGGCTCGAGAAGGGAAAACGGCAAACTAGAGAGAATGAAAGGAGAATGTGTAAGGATTGAATAAGCTTTGATCGCTATTTATATGATGTTTTGGGGCCATTCACGTCGTGAACATGATAGGTTTACGTCGTGAACTTCCATGAGTCATCCCATAGCCTTAACGCGTGTTTTCAAGCTCCGATTAGTGTCTGTTGACTCCTTATGTTGGGAAATTTTTATACTCATGTCGTGAGTTCAGTCAAATTAGGGTTTCTGACAGCTGCATTGTCGGGAAATTTTTAAGAAACCTTTTAATCCAAAGAAGTCATCAGATTCGAAGGGTACTTTTGAGAACAAAAACAAACTGGATGAAAAGAAGAAAGAAATGAAGACAGATTCGAAGAATAAGATGGAGCAAATGAAGATGATATTGAAAGGTGATATAGGGATTAATTGCCATTATTGCTACGGAGCAAATCATTTGGCAGTAGATTGCTTGTTGAGGAAGAAGGAAGAAAAGAAAAGTAAAACAAAGGATGAAGCTTACTACACTGAGAAATTGGAGGAAGTAAAGAAGAAAGCGAAGAATTTGTTATTGGTGGCTCATGGAGAAACTGAATCGGATGGCACATATCAAATATGGTCTTCGGGTTCAGATGATGAAGAGATGAAAAATCCAACACATGGAGCGATGTATGCAAAGATGGTAGAGGATTCAGATGATGAACAGACTGACGAAGTGTGTGGGCAATGCTTTGTTTGGAAGACTACTGACATGTCGCCCATGACTACCAAGGTACGTAACATTCTTGAATCTTTTAACATTCCAGTTTCTGCATATAATTCTGAGTTAGTATCTTTTGATGAAACTGTTACTTACTTTGATTCAATCATTGTGTCTGCTAGCAATGAAGCGAAAAAGTTAAGTGATCAATTACTAGAGACAAGAAAAATGTTGGATTCAAAAGTCACTAGGATTGATTACTTAGAATTACAAGTTTCAAATATCATGGAGGATAGAGAAAAATTAGAAAAAGAAATAAACTTGTTGTTAGCACAAAGAAATATTTTTTGTAATTCAGCAAAAAGATTGTATGGAAAATTAACTGAGTTACATCATTCGTGTGAAATAAGTAAGGAACAACATAGAAAATTACTACCATTTTTAGCTTATGATAGAGCTAAGGTTGATAGTATTTCATATGATTGTGAAAAAGAAATTTCTGATTTTAACAAAGTTCCAAATGATATGTTTAGATATGGAATTGCAAAAGTCGAAGATTATCTTGATGCTAATGATTTAGTAAAAATTGTAAATGAAACCTTAACTAAATCAGAACAACTTCGAATTTTGAAAAAGACTGAGAATTCTACATCTAATTGTGAAACTAATATTGCTGATATTGAAGACAATACTGATAATATTAGTGAAATTAGTGATTTAGAAGATGTAGATTGTTCTCAATTGTCTGTCATAAATGTAGCAAATTCATTTAAAGGGAACGAAAAATGTGAAGATTTATTAATAAAAATTGAAACTGATAAACCCTCAACTTCGAAAGTTTGTGATATGGAGTTTGTGGAAATACATGAGAGTCAAACCGATGATAGTGACATTGAGGAAGAAAATACAAATTCGAAGACAATTCAAAGGTCGAAAGAAATTGAAATTCCTCGAGTGGTTATTCATCAAGTCTATTTGGATACACAAGAATTTGAGAAAATTATTAGTGAAAAAGGTGCTCATTATCTTGAATCAAATACTGTTGTTTATCCAATCTTCAAATGCACTGATGATATTGTGTTCCCAAATCAAGTCTTCGTAACCACAGGTAATGTTGAAAATATAAAGCATGAATTCAAAAAGTTGGTTGAGGAAGACAATATGCAAACTTCAAATGAAGGATTCTTTTCAAATCAAAGTACAGTTGAAAATAATCTTACAAAGAATTCATATAAATTTCAACATCGAAAATCAAAAAGAGTATGGATTGAAAAGTCAAAAGTTGAAAAGAAGGAAGTTGTTCCAACTGAAAATGTGTTTAAAAAGCACGAAGGTGTTAAAACAAATGTTAAAACAATCAACAAAGCAATAAAATTAAATTCAAAAGAATTTAAAGCTCAAGTTGAAAATTTTTCAAAGGAAAATAATATTTCGAAACGTCAAGCAAGAAAAACAATTTTTTGGCAAACTATTGAGCCATCAAAAATGATATCAACAAATTTTTCAAATATAAGAAAAGCTTTTAAAGAAAAATGCTTCATTTTCAAATAAGGAATCAAAAGTTTCAAATGGAACAAAAACAACAATACCAAGAAATTTTTTTCAGAAAAAGGTTGCAACACAGACTTCAAAGTTACAAAACAAGACATCTTATCATGAATCATATCTTTCAAAACCAAAAGTTGATTATGTTCCAAATTCAGCAAAATGTTATAATCCTGTGAAGAAACAAGCTGACAAAGTATCATATGCAAAGGGAATTACAACAAAAAGAAATATTGATCATTGGTTGGAAGGAAAAGGAAAGATATACCAATCTAGTAAGTTTTCGAAAGAACAGATACATGAGGCATATGATAAATATGGTAATCCTTCAACGAATGGAAGTTTATCATCCAAAGAGTCAAATATCTCAGTTAAAGTTTGGCAGCCGGTCACAAAAGCAAAAAGTGAAAAATCACAAACTCAAGATGCGAAGGGTGTACTTAGTGAAAATTTGAAAATAATAAAAACTCATATATCTGACCCTTCGAATGAAAATGTTAAATTTATTGACAATTTCAAAACCAAAGTTTGTGATTGGGTAAATGGTTGTACTTTACAATTGAAACACAAACCTAATATGAATGGACCCAACAAAGCTTGGGTACCTAAATTTTTCCAATGATCACAGGTACTTTGTGACGAGCAATATGATAACAAGTGGTATATTGATAGCGGTTGCTCACGTCACATGACTGGGAAGAAGGAAAACTTGCGAGATTTTCGAAGCCTAGAAAATGGAGGAGTGGTTAAATTTGGCAAACCTGTTGTGTGTTTACTTTCGAAGGCTGCTGCCGATGTTAGCTGGTTATGGCACAGGAGATTATCACATCTCAATTTTCAAAACATCAAGAAACTTGTCATACAAGATCTGGTAAGAGGTTTACCCATTCTTAAATATGATAATGACAGTTTGTGTGCAGCTTGTGAAGTAGGAAAACAACACAAACAAGGTCATCCTATCACAATAGTTTCGAAGATTGTTGAACCTCTTGAACTCTTGCATATTGATTTATGTGGTCCTTCAACAGTTGCTACTCTTAACAAAAAAAGGTACATTTTGGTAATTGTAGATGATTTTTCAAGATTCACGTGGGTTTATTTTCTCAGGTTAAAATCCGAAGTTCCACAAATAATGATTGATTTTATCAAGAAGATGGAAGTTTCATTGAAGAAGTCAGTTCGAAAAATTAAAAGTGATCATGGAACTGAATTCAAAAATCGTGTCTTCGATTCTTTTCTGATGGAAAAAGGAATTTCGCATAATTTTTCATCTCCTTATACACCACAACAAAATGGTGTAGTTGAGAGAAGAAATCGATCATTATGTGAAGCTGCAAGAACAATGTTGGCTTATTCGAATTTACCTCAATATCTTTGGGCTGAAGCTGTATCAACTGCTTGTTTTACTCAAAATCGATCATTCATTCATAGACAGTTTAATGCTACTCCTTATGAAATCATCAATAATCGAAAACCTAATGTCAAATTTTTCCATGTTTTTGGATGCAGGTGTTTTATATTGAATCTTAAGGATAATCTTTCGAAGTTTCAAACAAAAGCAGATGAAGGGATTTTCTTGGGATACTCACACAATTCAGTTGCTTATTGAGTGTTAAATAAGCGAACTCGTAAAGTGGAAGAAACTTTTAATTTGACATTTGATGATCAATACATTAAAAAGTCTAATCATAAATTTGCGAATTATCCTATTTTGCAAAATTCTTCAAATATAGAGGATTCAATTGAAATGGATGATGTTGATTATGATTCGATTTTTGGTATTTCAGGTCAAGCAATTGATGCAGAAAGAAATGCAACTGATAATCAAACATCATAAAATTCGAAGTATAACAATGATTCAACTTCGAATTTAAATCTAAACCCAAATGAACAAGCTGATGATCCAGTGGAGGGGGAGCACTTGGAATCCAATACTTTTGTTGAGGGGGAGAGTTATAGTGAAAGAGATAACATGTCAAAAAATGTTAATGTCGAAGAGGAGCAAATTCTTGAAGAAGAGTCGATCAGTGAACCAGAGCAAAATATCGAAACGGAGTCAATCATCGAGGGGGAGCCCATACTTGAGAATGATCCAATTCTTGAAGAAGAACATTTTGATGATGCTGATGATTCAATTTCCATCAATGGATCAGAAATAGATGTTATGTTCGAAGATGCACTTTTTGATTTTGATCCTAATTATCCACCATTGGATAAATGGACAAGAAATCATCCAAAAGATCAAATTCTTGGTGATCCATAAGCATGTATAATGACAAGAGCACAACTAAAAGTATGAAATGAGGTACTGAATAATCATCAAGAGTTATGCATGTTTAATGTTTTTATTTCCAAAATCGAACCAAAGACAGTTAAGGTTGCAATGGAACACTATGATTGGGTTGTTGCTATGCAAGCTGAATTGTCTGAATTCGAAAGAAACAAGGTTTGGAGATTAATTCCAAAACCTGATGATGTGTCAATTGTTGGACTCAAATGGATTTATAAAAATAAAACTGAAAAAGATGGAAACATTATTCGAAATAAAGCTAGACTTGTTGTTAAAGGATATTCTCAACAAGAAGGAATTGATTACGAAGAAACATTTGCCCCTGTTGCAAGACTCGAGGTTGTTCGTATTTTTCTGGCTTTTGCAGCTCATAAAGATTTTGATGTCTATCAAATGGATGTCAAATGTGCATTCTTAAATGGAGAACTTGAAGAAACGGTATATGTTGAACAACCTCTAGGTTTTATAAACTCAGAACATCCTGATCATGTTTATATTCTAGATAAAGCTGTATATGGGTTAAAACAAGCACCAAGAGCATGGTATGCAACTCTAACATCAGTTTTGAAACAATCTAAATTTAAACAAGGCTCAGTTGATCCTACTTTATTTTGAAAGAAAATTTGAAATCATCTGATGCTTGTTCAAATTTATGTTGATGATATAATTTTTGGCTCAACTGACCCTACTTTATCTAAAGAATTCGAAGATCTGATGAAAAGCAAATTTGAAACGAGTATGATGGGCAAAATTAATAACTTTTTGGGTTTGAATATTCGTCAAAACAGGGAAGGCATCTTCATTAATCAGGAGAAATATACGAAGAATTTGTTGGAAAAGTTTGGAATGACGAATAGCACAAGGTTATGAATACCAATGGCAACAGGCATAAAACTAACTCCTTCATTAGATAAATCTGCTGTTGATATTACTTTATATCGAAGCATGATTGGGTCTTTATTGTATTTAACTGCAAGTAGACCTGATATTATGTATTCTGTTTGTAATTGTGCAAGGTATCAATCAAATCCACGAGAACCACATCTGACTGCAGTAAAGAATATTTTCCGATATTTGAAAGGCACTACTTCGTTAGGATTATGGTATCCTTCGAAAACAGGGTTCTTTGTACAAGCTTATTCAGATGCGGATCTTGGAGGTTGCGGTCTTGATCGTAAAAGCACAACTGGTGGGTGTCAATTGCTAGATGGAAAGTTGGTCAGTTGGCAATCGAAGAAGCAAACATGTGTTTCAATATCAACCGCTGAAGCTGAATATGTAGCTGCTGCTACAAGTACATCACAAATAATTTGGATTCAAAGTCAATTACGAGATTATGCAATTAATATGAAAAAGATTCCTTTATATTGTGATTCACAAAGTGCAATAAGAATTTGTCATAGTCCTGTGCAGCATTCGAAGACCAAACACATTGCTCTTCGATATCACTTCATTAAAGATCATGTTGAAGAAGTAAATATTGAAGTTCATTTTGTAAAAACAACGGAACAATTGGTAGATATTTTTACAAAGGCTTTGGATGAAAAATCGTTTCTTCGTATCTTAGAAGGATTGGGAATGGTTAATGGAAATTCACTTCAATTGGATAAAAGCGAAGAGTGATGGGTCTGAATCATTTGGTGTATGGAAGGAAAGGGTGATTCAGTGTTCAGAGGTTACTGTTCATGGTCAACGCTTCGAACGCTTCGCATTCGGAAGATTTACTTCTTATTGAAATAACAAAATCAGAGATTATTGTTCAAGTCAACGGTTCGAATGCTTCGTATTTGTACACATTTCAACTAAGGTTAGATTTTTAGTTTGTTTAATTTTTTTTTATGAAAAACTTGAAAAATCAAAAATATTTTCTTTTATTGAAAAATCAAAAATCCAAAAAGATTTTGTTTCAGTTTGTCTTTAATTTTTCTGAAAAATTTCAAAAATACCAAAAATATTTTTTATTTTTTTCGGTTTTAACATGTGTGTTGTGAGTTTTGTCAAGTTTCAAATACGAAGGATTCATGCAACTTGTTTCGAACGAAAGGTATGATCTCGATATACTTTGGATTAGTTAGGATGTCCCTAGAAGCATGCTGCTGCATGTTGTCTCAAGTCTCGTATGATTCTATGTATGGGAAATGAAAGCCTTTATGAAATTATCTCATGAAAATTTCTTCCCAACAAGGCTTGTATTTGCATAAATCAACAAGAGCTACCTTACTCTTCTCAAATGAGTTAAGAGTTTTCTGTTTTGTCCGTTATAACAGAGGTACCTTTCGATTCTTATCCAATCTTTTTAAACCAAACAATTCTTACATTCCAAATATTCGAAGCAATTTGTCCTTGAGGTCTTTGATCAAACCAATCAAAACCTAGACAAATCACAACTCTGTGTTTATGATCTAATATCATGAGTCCGTGATAAAATTGAAACCCAAAATCTTATAAACCTTAAGGAATTGACGGGGAACGAAGTTCCAGATCTTACGAAGCTTTTGCTTCAGTAGCTTTTATACTCCAAATCCTATTCATTTCTTTTGAGTGATCGTAAACAAACATTCGAAAACTACGATGTTTGTTCCCAACAAGATCCAGCATAAATGTTTTTATGAATATGATTTCCGTGTGAGTATATTTTAAAAATTCTAAGTTACTTTTGAATATCATTCACAACCAAGTTGTCACTAACTACATTGGTTATACAACTAATTTTGTTTACAATTTCTCACCTTATTTTAAGGTTGATATGTAACGAAATTTTTGAAGCCACCCATTTGACCTATAAAAGAAACCCTTCGAAACTTCTCTACAAGTTATCGATTGTAATTCACGGGAAACCAAACAAGCTGTTAATTATCTCTCTTGATAATTTTCGAAGATATCTTTGCCTGGGATAAAATTCTTTTTGTGTCAAAAGAAATTGTTGACATCACAAGTTTTCCAAAAAAAAATCTTTGTTTCTCATCTAATTTCTTTTGGAACACAGCAGACACGAAATCCTTGAGGTTTGAGTAACACCAACTTAAACTGATGATTTCGAAATTCTGGCAAATGACTTCGCTTTTTAAACATCAAAGTGAATGAGCCTAACCTCTATTCCAAAGGTATCCGACGGTTACAATTCTTTTGGAGAAGATCAAACAGTCTTATCTCTTGATGATGCATGGTGTATGATAAGCGTGTAAGGCGTGTTGACAGTTACGATTGTTACTTTTTGATGAGTGCATTCCGTTTTTCAAGGTGCCATGTCAGCAAGCATTTATTGTATCCCACTTCAAATTCAAAATTCTAGGGTTACATATAAAAGGGCAAATCAGAACTCAATAACACTTTACGCGATCAAACTCTCTGCAACACAAAATTCTCTTTGCAATTCATATTCTTCATACGTTCTTTACTCCAATCATCTTCAATGGCGACTACTTCATCACCAACTACAGATGAAATCATCAGTGTTCCGATTCTGAAGATCCAGGGTTCCAACTACCAAGTCAAATCGGATTTGTCAAAGTATCCGGAGGAACTTCATATGCTGGTGGTTGCTTTACAGAATTCAGTTTTGTCTAAAGCAATGTTTGATTCATTTGCTGCTCCGATGTCCTGGTTATCAAAGGCAGGTTCTACTGCATCATATAACAAGAAGACTGGGTGTGTGGAATTCACAATGGTTACAGATACAAAAACTAGGGTCTCCAAGCAGTTGTTTTGCAAGATTTTGGGAATTCCGAATTTTGGCCCTTATGATGAACTTACTTCTTCACAAGTGGTGTTTATGTTCAATGAGATGGGTCATCAACCTCCATTGACGCGTATTAGTGATTTCAAGAAGTCGGGGTTACCAACAATCTGGAACTTTTTATTTGGCATCTTTCTTAGATGTCTTACTGGAAGAACTGTGGGGCTGCTATTCTGAGCAATTATGGACAGAGTTCATAACAAGTATTTCGAAGACAAGTGCTAAGCAGGGGATTTCTTGTGCACGATATTGGAGTCTGATAGTCCAATATGTCTATCAGAAGGAGAAAATCGAAGTTCCAGATTACAAAGAGAAAGCAGTTTTCCACATGTATGGTAGTCCGAAGGAGGTACATGATGATCCAGCTATCTTTACCACAATTGCTCGAATTCCAGATGCAATGCTCAAGAAGGTGGATCCCACGAATAATGTGTTGGTGTCATATTTACAATCTATTGACACAATAGTTGTTAGTGGGATGTTACAACAAGAAGAGAAGAAGAAATCGAAGAAATCAAAGAAGACAGAGGGTGAGTCTTCGGAAAAAAGGGTGAAAGCATAAAAAAAGAATCAAGAGCTAATAGCTACATCTCGAACTGTCGAAGAGGTGTCTCCTGTTTTAACTTCAGTGGCTAATACACCAGTTATCGAAGCCTCTCCATCAAAAGAGACAATTCCTTAAAATCAAGAGAAAATCTCAATTGGTGAAGAAAACACAGGTTACTCATCAAGGGGTCACAGTTCGGGAAATTCCGGCTCCGGTGTCTCCATCTTCTAAGAAACGAAGGGCTGAAGATATGGCGAAATTTTTAAAGAAAACCCAACGTATCGAAGAAGTGGATCAAGTTCCTGAGACTCCTGAAGATGAAATTCCTAAAGAAGTAGAGGTTCTTCAGTCTACTGAAATTTCGAAGCTTGCTGATATGAAGCTCATTGAACCAACATCTTTACCTCAGGTTACTTCCACAACTGATTCTCCAACATTCCAATCTATTATGGATCAACCTTTCACCACTATATTCTCAACACAATCAACCGATCCACCAACTCCATCATCACCTATTGTTGAAACCATGGCTGTTGATGAGGAAACTGATAACGAAGGATTTGGAGGAACATTCGAAGCTCTTTCCTTTGATAAAGCTGAAGAAGATTTCCCTGACCATATGCTGATGATGATGAAGCAGTTCAAGATATTGAATTCAAAATTGAATTCTATCTTGCAATCTCAAGCGGATGTGGGAAGTGCTGGAATCACTATCATGGAAGTTGATTCCATAATGAAGGAAATGGAAAGTAGGGTGATTTCGAAGGCCTCAGGGTTAATACGTGATTCTGAAACCCGCATTCTTGAGAAGATTGATCAGAATGATAGTTCTATAGAGAATCGAATCAATTCTCTGAGATCTGATTTTCTGAAGGAGGTGAAGGATTTAAAGACAGTTACGAAGGAGCGTCATGTGCTCTTTGTACAGGACGTTAAGAAGGTTCGAGAAGACGTTAATATGTAGATTCGTGAACTTTGTGAAGAAATGACGAAGGAGGTTCAGCATATTCAACAAGGATATGAATCAGCACATCAGAAGATCGACATTATTTGTGATGCGATTGTTCAGTGTGTTAAGATGTTCGAACAAGTCAATCCTCAGATGATCTCTCTTTCAGCCACAGAAGAACAACATTTTGGAGAGTTGGTGAAACTGCTGAAAGAACTTCAAGAAATATCTTCGAAATCTTCTTCTCTAATTATTTCTCAAGAATTTCTTTCTCAAAAATTCATTCATTTCGAAGCCATCCTACAAAAACACCTTGCTCCATTACTTCGCATTTCAAGCCTTCTGCCAAACGTATCAGATGCCCCACCTGCTGTCACAGGGGTGCAAGGGGGAGAAAAGGTTGGTCAAGCAAAGGCTGGGGAACATGAGAAGACAACTGAAGATATGAAGGTAGTAGGAAAGGTGTATCCTTCGAAAGTTGTTGTAAAGTCAACAATTGTTTCAGCTGCTCCAGTCATTTCAACTGTGACTACAACTGTTCCAATTTCAAGACCTATTGCAAAAGGTATTGTAATCGGGAAACAAAGTGATGACTCTTCATCAAAGAATGTAGCTCCTTCGAATGTTAAAGACAAGGGAAAAGGAGTCTTGGTTGAGAAGTCCAACAAAGAGAAGAAAGCTGAGGTGGCAGCTAAAGTTGAGAGAATGAGGCATGTTGAAAGTATAATGTGACAAAGAGCTCTTGAAGGTTCAAATGTTGATAAGGGTGATCCTTCAAAAATATACAATTACGAAACAATAGAATCCAGGGTGATGTTCGATCACATGTATTCTTTTGAAAAGATTCCGAAGAAGAGCTTTGTGGTGACAAATACTGATTATGGTCAACTTCATTTTCCTATCAATGAGATGATGTTTGTTATGCCACAGTTCAAAGCTGAGACAAAGTCTATGGATGTCGAAGAGGGAAAGAAGATGAAGATACGATTTCATGATGTGTTAGCAAAGGCTCAAGAAGAAGTTTGGTTCTTGGAGAAGATTAAGAAGGTGATATCCATAAAAAGGGATGTCATTTTCGAAGGAAAGTTTCAGAATTTGAAATATGTTGTGACAAGAGCAAGTGGAAATATACAAGAGTTCACTGTGGTGGACTTTCCATTGATGAACACTTATGATCTCATCAATGTTGCTCTGATACTTAAAGACAAGTCCTTCTCTTTTCTCCAAGAAACAGAACCAGATGTTTTCAGTCTTGGGTGTAGGCACATAAAAATATTCTTGGAAAATTATTTCGAGTGCTTAGCTCAAACTGATGTCGACCTTGCTACTGTTAAAGGCTTCGACATTAATGCACCAATGGCACCTACGAAGAAGCAGGTTGAGTTGAAAAAGTACGAAGACGGTGAAATATGTTTAAAGCCATTGGGGATTGTCAAACTTCTGACGTGGAGAGATACACAAATTCGCAATATACGAACTTAATTGTTCGTATGAATCATTGGAAGAAGAATTCAGAAGGAGACAAGAAGGAGATAAAGAAAGTTATCTCTTGGTACATGGAAATCCGAAGAGTGCTGATGTATGCCGTTCAACTATTAACTTCATGAAGACTTCGACCTTTATTCCAAAGGGGGAGATTGTAAGGGTATAAATGTTGTAATATGTCGAAGTGTTAGTTAGGTTGTTACGAAGGATCTTAAGTATACGTAAGTAATGTCTTCGGATGTAATGTTATTTTTACTAAGGCATTATAATGAATAGCCTTAATGTCTAGTCCTTAGTATTTTGTTATGCTTTTGTTCTCCTATAAATAGGGGTCTGTACTAAGTGAGTTGAGAACTTTTAACATAGTCTTTACAGAGAATTCCTTTGTACTCTGTAAAATTGAAAGCATAATATGAGAAAACAAAGATTATATTTACTCTCGTGTTCATCTTTTTCATCTTTCTTAATTCTTACGTGAATTGATCATTAAACTCGATTACAAATCTCTTCAACTATGCTATTGGTTAGATTCGTATTCGTATTCGTTCTATCCTATTAGTTATATTCGTATTCGCATTCATATTCGTACTAACCTAATAGTTATATTCGTATTTGTATTCGTACTATAATATTGGTTACATTCGTATTCATATTCGTACTATACTATTGGTTACATTCGTATTCGTATTTGTATTCTAGTTCGTATTCGTATTCTAGTTCGTATTCGTATTTGTACTATCCTATTGAATTCGTATACGCATTCGTTTAGTATTAATCTTAGTTATGATTAGTATGATTTCTTTTACAAAAAGTAATATAGATCAAAACACTTTTTAAAGAAATCTGGCTTTAGTCTAACTGTTTAACCTGCAATTCGAACCATTAGTTATCACAATCTTCATTATTAGAATCATACATGAAATAAAACATTTGAACTGAAAATACGTTTAAATACAAGAATCCTTGTACTTTTTCTTGTATTCCCCCCCCCCCCCTGAAAACGTTGAAAACCATTTGAAAAACACATGAAAAAGGGTAGGGGTATGAACTCACCGGTTGAGAAAGGTGTCAGATTGGATCCTAAACGTCTGTTATGGGTTTGCGAACACACAAGATTCCTATGGATTATGAAATGATACATATTTGTATTTAATTAGGACTTGATTAATTTATTTGCTAAGGACATACACTTCTAGTTGCGGAAACACCCCATTTTGAGTGTTTGGAAGGACTCGGGTGGCGTTTAAGGACTTGTATGACTAGGGAATGGAGTTTACTCTTCAAGAGTAAACTCCTAAAGGATTTTACTACCGTAAACACCTCATCCATATGAGTTCACAGCCGTGAACTCATGGAGGTTGATTTTGGGTGCAAAATGGCTTCAAAACACTTGGGAAATATTGCTAGACTTGGATTTTAGACTTTGGAATAGATTGAAACTAACAAAGGGACCATTTATTGGAGTTTACGGCTGTAAACATGGAGTTTACGACCGTAAACTCCCCCACACACAAGATCCTTGATGTTTTGGTCCTAAATCAATCATATGTGATTCTAATTGATTTTTCCAAGCCTTGTATGAATTTTTGGGGGACTTTTGGCATGCTTTTAGGAGTTTACGACCCATGAACACCCTCATGGCCGTGAACTCTTATGAAAGGGTGATTTTATATGTTTTAAGGTCCAATACTTTTTTGTAAACACTTCTAGAATTTATCCCAAGGCTTTAGGTGTGTTAAAGTGGAATTTTTACATATTTAGAGGAGTTTACTCGCCATTTTAATGAGTTTACGGCCCAAGCTTGTTCTTGGGCAGTAAACTCAAGTTTACTCCTCTAAATTGATGTTCAATTTGTTCCAAGTCCAATTCCATAATTCTACAAGTCGTATCTAAGCCTTATTGGTGTTTTGGAACGGTTTAAGGGCTTAAAAACCCCTTTAATATGTGTTTACTCTCCATGATATGGAGTTTACGGCCCAAGCATGATCTTGGGCAGTAAACTCATTTTTACTCTCCAAAAATTAAGTTCAAGGTGTTCTAAGTCCGGTCCATTAAGCCATTAAGCCATATCTAAGCTCCAAAGGTCGATTGGAAGGGTTTTTGGGCTCCAAAACCCATCATATGTGAGTTCACAGCCAAGGACTGTTCTAGGGCCGCAAACTCATGAATGTGGTCCTATTACATGATTTGAACTCGAATTTGAAGGCTAGAGGGGTTGCATAACAAGTTAGGGAAGATACCTTGGTGATTAGAAGCCTTAAATTTGAGGTTTGGACCCTTAAACTTGGATTTAGGAGAGAGGTTAGAGAGAGAGAGTAGAGAGAGGAAGCAAAAGCTTCAAATGAACGTTTAAACATGTTTAAATAGGTCCAAAAACTTGGACACGATGGAATTCTACCCGATACCGGTATTATACGGGGCTTTTGGTCGCACCCGATTAAGTTGTCGTCATTCGACGGGATAGAATTTAGAAATTTCAAGTTAATGATCTTGGGCCATTTTCATGAGTTTTAAATGGATTTGAACACTTACGAGATTAAAATAAACTTATAGTTTATATAGCTTAGCCCAAAAACGAAAACGGAACAAATCGATAAAGGCGGATTTTTACGCGCGGAACGGATTTCGGCGATGGACAACATCGGGTTGTTACATTATCCCCCCGTTAGAGGGAATTTCGTCCCGAAATTCAAAGATTAAGATATCGATCATGAATTGGAATGAGATATGGATGGATTTGGTGCTCCGAGTTTTCACGCTCCCAAGTGGCATCGGGTCTCCGCTTGACGTTCCAGCAAACCCTCACTATTGGGACGCGTCTTGATTTTGTTGGGTAGATACTTCTTAAAGACCAAGACGTGAAGTACCATATGGATGTTTCTAAGTTTCGAGGGTAACCGAAGTTTGAAGGTTACGGAATTGTTCCTACAAGTATCGCGAAGGGTCTAATGTTACTAAGTTACAGGTTTCTATAGGTATCTCTAGTGCCGACTTGTTCCCTATCGTCTTAGCTTTTCGAAGGTTCACGGGTATAACTGCTTTACGTATCTACATAACCAAGGAAAAATGGTTTAACCAAAGGGCGCCACTACGAACTCGTGGTGATCAGGTCCTGGTCGATGTATTGGATACATCATCCTCCCGGAGGTTCGGCTACGAGATAGTTCCAAGAATTAGGTTAATACGAGGCTTGACTAGACGTTCGGAAGGAATTCTCGAGGATTCTTGGGAAAGGCATCGGGGAAAGAGTTGCAGACTTCCTGTTTCCCGAATATCACACGGACGGGGAATGTATGGGAAACTTTCTAAGCTTTGATGCACGAAGATGCGAAGGTCGGATTTATGTTTGATGCCAAAGATCATGAGAGTCGGGTCAGAGAAAAGATTCGGACGGACGACCCTTTCGAGAACAAGAATAACAACATGATTGAGACTCAGTCATTCCATGCCTAGATTGCATCAGGGCTTTCCATGAAAAGTTTACCATTAAATCGAATGGAAAGGAATAATCATCCAAATTGAGGATACGATCTAAGTGTATGACGTTAATGTTCTCTTTCTCACTGGTTGGTCATCTCGACGGTACACGTTTCGATTACTAATGAAGGATTTAGTTTAGAAAGATGTTTGAATGAATGGTTAGCAAATTCTTACAGCATTAGAATCGAAAAGGGTTACAGGCACAAGATTTATCGAGGATGAGTATACCTGTGGCAACGGTGGGGTCAGCGGCTGTCCTTTCTTGTCCCATAGTTAGGACTCTCCCAGTGTTTCCAGATGTTACTATCTTAGGACAGTTTCGTTTATAATGCCCGACCACTCCACAGTTATAGCAGGTTTGACCGATACCAGCTCCGGAAGCTTGACTAGCTGATGGGGTTGGGGTTTTGCAGCTTCGCGCAAGGTGACCTTCCTAACCACAACTTTTACAAAACTTTGCACGACAAGGGCCAGGGATGCGATGGTGGTAACTACATCGATCACAACACGGGAGGTTACCGGTATATCTGGTGACAGGTGCTTGGGCTGAGGAACCTACAACAGATACAGCGACAGGGGTAGTGGCAGCGTGGACTGCCACTATCTGCTATTTCTTCAAGGGTTCTGGGGAAGACTGACTCTTCTTCTTCTTTTTCCAAAACTTCCTTTTCTCACCACTCTTTTATGTTGGCTCGGGAGGGGTGTCTGCTTCTTCTTGGTCATTATTGTGATCGATCAGGGTTTGCGCTAGACGTTTGGCGCTGTCATAAGTATCTGGCTTTGCCGCTATAACGTTCCTTTTTGTTGGCTGGGTTAATCCCCAGATGAACCTCTCAATCTTTTTGCTCTCCGGGGTAACTAACCCCGGACAAAGCAGTGCTAAGTCATCAAATCTGGATGTGTAGGTGGCGATATCGGAACCCTTAATCTTTAGGTTCCAGAGTTCATGCTCCAGCTTCTGGATTTCACCCCGAGGGCAATACTCTGCGCGCAGAAGTTCTTTCATAACTTCCCATCCCATAGCATTGGCTACAGGTAGAGTTATGGATTTGACTCGGCTGTTTCACCAAGTCAAAGCTTTATCGATGAGCATACATGCGGCAAATTTTACCTTGTCGGATTCCGAACAGGCACAAATCTCGAAGATAGATTCGATCTTTTCTAACCATTGAGTTAGAGCAATGACACCCCCTGTGCCATCGAAGAATGTCGGTTTTGCGTTCATAAAGTCTTTATAGGAACACTCCTTCTGGTGTCCTTGATTACCTTCCGGGTTTTAGGTTTGGGTACCACCCCCTGAACCACTAGGGTTTAGTTGAGATAGGGTGGCTGATATTGTGGTTGTAATGGCTACCTGAAGTGTTTCCAGATCGATTTGAATAGGAGGTGGTGGCGGCGGAGGGTTGTTGGTATTCTTCGAGCTGGGTCTCTTTCTTGGAGGCATCTTGATCTAAAAAGACCAGGAAAGGGAGGATCATAAGTCCTCTTAATTGAATCATGAGATATGGATCAGGGGATATCTCATCAAGATAGATATAACATTATATTAAGCGGTAAGGCAGGAAAGAGTTATCAAGGCAGATAATTTTTTCGCTAGAGGAATGGTCAAGGAACAACGCGTATACGAGGAATGGTCAAGGAACAACGCATATTCGTATTTTTATTCGTACTATACTATTGGTTACCTTCATATTCGTATTCGTACTATACTATTGGTTACATTCGTATTCGTATTCTAGTTCGTATTCGTATTCTAGTTTGTATTCATATCCGTACTCGTATTTGTACTACCCTATTGAATTCGTATATGCATTCGTTTAGTATTAATCTTAGTTATGATTAGTATGATTTCTTTTACAAAAATTAATATAGATCAAAACACTTTTTAAAGAAATCTGGCTTTAGTCTAACTGTTTAACCTGCAATTCGAACCATTAGTTATCACAATCTTCATTATTAGAATCATACATGAAATAAAACATTTGAACTGAAAATACGTTTAAGTACAAGATTCCTTGTACATTTGCTTGTATTCCCCCCTGAAAACGTTGAAAACCATTTGAAAAACACATGAAAAAGGGTAGGGGTATGAACTCACCGGTTGAGTAACGCGTCAGATTGGATCCTAAACGTCTGTTCTGGGTTCGTGAACACACAAGATTCCTATGGATTATGAAATGATACATATTTGTATTTAATTAGGACTTGATTAATTTATTTGCTAAGGACATACACTTATAGTTGCGGAAACACCCCATTTTGAGTGTTTGGAAGGACCCGGGTGGCGTTTAAGGACTTGTATGACTAGGGAATGGAGTTTACTCTTCAAGAGTAAACTCCTAAAGGAGTTTACTACCATAAACACCTCATCCATTTGAGTTCACGGCCGTGAACTCATGGAGGTTGATTTTGGGTGCAAAATGGCTTCAAAACACTTGGGAAATATTGCTAGACTTGGATTTTAGACTTTGGAATAGATTGAAACGAACATAAGGACCATTTATTGGAGTTTACGGCTGTAAATATGGATTTTACGGCCGTAAACTCCCCCACACACAAGATCCTTGATGTTTTGGTCCTAAATCAATCACATGTGATTCTAATTGATTTTTCCAAGCCTTGTATGAATTTTTGGGGGACTTTTGGCATGCTTTTAGGAGTTTACGGCCCATGAACACCCTCATGGCCATGAACTCTTATGAAAGGGTGATTTTATATGTTTTAAGGTCCAATACTTTTTTGTAAACACTTCTAGAATTTATCCCAAGGCTTTAGGTGTGTTAAAGTGGCATTTTAACACATTTAGAGGAGTTTACTCGCCATTTTAATGAGTTTACGGCCCAAGATTGTTCTTGGGCACTAAACTCAAGTTTACTCCTCCAAATTGATGTTCAATGTGTTCCAAGGCCAATTCCATAATTCTACAAGTCGTATCTAAGCCTTATTGGTGTTTCGGAAGGGTTTAAGGGCTTAAAAACCCCTTTAATATGTGTTTACTCTCCATGATATGGATTTTATGGCCCAAGCATGATCTTGGGCAGTAAACACATGTTTACTCTCCAAAAATTAAGTTCAAGGTGTTCTAAGTCCGGTCCATTAAGCCATTAAGCCATATCTAAGCTCCAAAGGTCGATTGGAAGGGTTTTTGGGCTCCAAAACCCATCATATGTGAGTTCACGGCCTAGGACTGTTCTAGGGCCGTAAAGTCATGAATGTGTACCTATTCCATGATTTGAACTCGAATTTGATGGCTAGAGGGGTTGCATAACAAGTTAGGGAAGATACCTTGGTGATTAGAAGCCTTAAATTTGAGATTTGGACCCTTAAACTTGGATTTAGGAGAGAGGTTAGAGAGAGAGTAGAGAGAGGAAGCAAAAGCTTCAAATGAATGTTTAAACACGTTTAAATAGGTCCAAAAACTTGGACACGATGGAATTCTACCCGATACCGGTATTAAATGGGGCTTTTGGTCGCACCCGATTAAGTTGCCGTTATTCGACGGGATAGAATTTAGAAATTTCAAGTTAATGATCTTGGGCCATTTTCATGAGTTTTAAATGGATTTGAACACTTACGAGATTAAAATAAACTTATAGTTTATATATCTTAGCCCAAAAATGAAAACGGAACGAATCGATAAAGGCGGATTTTTACGCGCGGAACGGATTTCGGCGATGGACAACTTCGGGTTGTTACATGCATCTTCGGAATGCATTAACTTTTGCATATGAACTCCGTTTTCGGCGTTCTTTATATGCTCGCATAGGTAATTCCAAGTAATATGACTTTCTTTTAGACTCTAATAGCTAATTCTAAGTCTATTTTAAATTCCTATTGTTATAAGGCATTATAGCGTTAGAATTTATCATAACTTCTTCACGCGAAGTCAGATTTAGATGTTCACTATATTTTTGTAATCATATGAACGTATACTTTGAGTTGTATCATTAAAGTTCATACTTTAACATGAATTACATAATAAGTTTATCAAATTACTAGTTTAACAAAATCACATTACATGATTGACATAATCACATGTGATTGTTATTGACCTAATTTTGACGGGTGTTACACTACTGCAACGAGAAAGAGAATTGGAAACGAAGCATCCCAAAATATTTGTAAGACATTAAAGATGACAAAGTGAACCCGGATTCTATAGGTATATACACTATCGTATCTAATAACTCATCATCTTCTCATTCTTAGGTCCTTGATACAGGATGTGGTATTCACATTTGTTCTCATTTGGATGGGCTAAGAAGAAGTGATGACATGGAGCATGGTAGAATAAACTTGATCATGGGGAATAGGAGATCTTCACCTTTCACCAAGATTGGATTTTATAGTCTAGTGCGTAGCGATGGAGTTACTTTAGATTTATTAAATTGTTGCTACTCGTCAGAAATGATGTGAAACATTATTTCCTTTCATGCAATGTTTAAACAAGGTTTTAGATATTCTTTTAATGATGAGAATTGTTCTATTTCTTTTTATAAAAATGGTATTTTTATTTTGAATCTTTACCTTGTGATGGTGTGTATGAAACTGCGATGTATGTAGACAATTTAGGTAATAGTGTATTTCAAATTTATTCGTCTAATGGTATAGACAAAACTTGCTTGTAGCATTGTTCTCTTGGACACATTAACAAGAAATGCATCACCAAACTCCAAAAGGATGGAGTGTTAGAATCATTTAACCTAAGGTCAGATGATGAATGTTAATCTTGTCGTTTGAGTAAGATGACAAAATCACCTTTCACTGGATCTTGTGAAAGACGTGAAGGTTTGTTGGACCTCATACACACATATGTGTATGAGCCGTTCAGATCTACCATAAGGGGTGCAAATCATTTCTATGTGACATTCACTGATGATTATAGCAGATATGGTTATATCTACTTAATCAAGCATAAGTCAGAAACCTTTGAAAAGTTAAAAGAGTTTAAACATGAAGTCCATAATCAATTAGGCAGGAAGAAAAAGATGCTACATCAGATACAGTCGGAGAGTATCTTAGTATCAAGTTTCACGACTACCTCAAGGAATGTGGAATAGTTTCACAATTAACACCTCCTAGAACACCATAACTTAATGGTGTAACTGAGAGACATAATCGAACCTTGATTGGCATGTATCGTTTCATGATGATTCAAGCTTCTCTTCCAATTTCATTATGGGGGTATGCCATAGAGATTACCACCCACATGCTTACTATTGTCCCAACTAAGAAGATTTCCAAAACACCTCATGAGATGTGGACAGGGAAAGTTCCCTCGTTAGCACACATCAAGTTTTGGGGTTGTGAAGCTTGCGTTAGACGAGAGACTCACGATAAGCTTGAACCTCGAAGTGAGAGATGTATTGTCATCGGCTATCTACAGAAGTCCTTTGTATATTTGTTCAACAAACCTAGTGATAACGTGGTCTTTGTATCACAAATGGGAGTTTTTCGAGAGAGATAACTGATATGTAAAGAGGACAGTGGGAGTACAATTGATATTGACAAGATTCAAGAATCAAACGATGAAGGAACCTCTAAAGATGTTAGGGTTCAACCAGAGAAATATATTCTAGTTAAACCAGTTGACAAGTCATTACCTCTTAAGTGTTCCAGTAGAGTTAGAATCCCACCTAAGTTCTATGGTTTCCATATTACTATAGATGGTGATACGTTTATCAGTGATAGTATAAAGGTAAATTTGGATTAACCAGATAAATACAAGGAAGCAACGCTAGGCCCTGAGGTAGCGAAATGGCAAGAGGCAATGGACAACGAGATCAATTCCATGTATGACAACCAAGTTTGGAATTTGGTTGATAATGTACCAGGTCGTAAGACAGTAAGGTCCAAATGGATCTTCAAGAAAAAGACCGGCATGGATGGAAATGTACACACTTTCAAGGCTCGATTGGTTACAAAGGGCTTTAATCAAACCCTAGGGGTTGACTATGATGAGACCTTCTTACTGATGGGTTTTGAGCATTCTAACACTTCCTAAGTGTACATACAACCCTAATACACCTTGGATCTATGTTTGTCTAAGATACATGCAACTAATTAATTGTTCCAAGGTTTATATCCTAACTAGCATGGCATGGGGAACTTGAATCAAATAAAGCTAGTAGAAACACTTACCTTGTAGTTGTAGTTGATTGCTTGGAGTTTTTGAGCCTAGCACCAATATTGTGGATGCCTCAAATGAAAGTCACAAATCACCACAAACTTGGAACTTTGAGAGAATAGTCACCACTTCTCTTGAAATCGGCCCTCACCTCAACAAGTGTCAACTAGTGTGATTTCAAGAACCAAGACCTCCTTTATATAGTGTGGTGGATTAGGGTTACATCCATGTAAACCCTAATACCCATGTCTCTTCATTTCCATGAGATCCATGGGTTAAAGCTCCATGGAGTATCCATGGACTTCTCCATCCAAGCCTAGCCCATTCCAAATAAGCATAGGCCCACACTATATAAATATAGAAGCCCATATTTAATTAGTAATATCTTTGATCACTAAATTAATCCTAGATTAATTATAGATCACTACTAATTAAATAATATGATCTTATATTAATATATTAGAACTTATAATATATTAATAAATCATAACTTGTACTATTCTCAAATATTATCCATAAATTGTTCGGGTGAAGTGCAACCCAAATGGACCATGCCGGGTCGGGTCAAGAACATACCAAATATAGTTATGGGATTAGACACTATATCCAACAGTCTCCCACTTGGATAAGTCTAATAACTATAGTTGCAAGTATGACTTCAGGAACCGATCAACAATCGTAGCTCTTTAAACTCTGTTGAACTAGAACGCGCCATTTAGATAAGTGATCATATAATCCTCTGTTCTAGATATCAGCCGGACAAATACATGGAACATTGTCTTGCTTATTGTCTAGCATTTGTTTCCCGATTTCCGATTTGTTTGACATAGAACTCAACTGAACACATCAATTTAGTTCTGACCGGGCCCGGTACATAGGTCAAAACAAAATCATCGAGGGGCCCAGATATCAGCTTCTAATCCAAGAAGGAACAGATAAACTTCGACTTATATGTTTGTTCTACCACTCATTGAATTACACACAAAGGCACGTTTTATAACATCGAGTTACCAATGCGTTTTCGTACAATCAATGCATAACCAACTCATAAGTAACAAATCATATCTCTAGGTTTGAAGACTTATATGATATTACCGTCTCACGATCACTCGAGATAAAATTCCATGAAGTGATTCTAGTGAGCGTGGGTTGAGTCCAATGCTCAGAACTTATGAGCACTCATGATTGTTGTAGCCATGTCCAACACCTTAGACCTCTGCAACCAATCATGACAGTCTTGATTCATACCTACTTCCGACATATGACTGACTGTGGAGGTTTGAATAATATGATATACCAAACATAATTATTCTGGAAGTCAAAACATGCAAAAGAAATATAGTAAAAGATCGACAAGAGATAGCAACACTTTACTCATAAATAAAATACCTTTTATTCATCATCAAATGTCAATTACACTTTACAAATTTCATAATTTATCTAACTACTAAAACTTATATCATCCTTCAGCCCTATGCTCCGAGCATGCTGGAGATGCTTAACCCTACTCAGTCCCTTTGTGAGGGGATCTGCTGGGTTCTCATCCGATGATACCCTCTTTGCCACGAGGAGTCCTTCTTCTATTCGATGTCTGATGAAGTGATATTTTCTGTCAATGTGTCTGGATCTCCTATGATCTCTTGGTTCCTTGGCTAAGGCAACCGCACTATTGCTGTCACAGAAAATCTCCATTGGCTCTTTTATAGTTGGTACAACTCCAAGGTCTCCGATGAAGTTCTTTAGCCATATCGCCTCCTTTGCTGCCTCGCTTGTTGCTATATACTCTGATTCACAAGTAGAATTAGCCACTGTCTCCTGCTTGGAACTCTTCCAAGTGATTGCTCCTCCGTTTAAGGTAAAGACCCAGCCCGACTGAGAGCGGAAATTATCCCTATCAGTCTGAAAGCTAGCATCACTATACCCTACAACTCTCAAGTCATCACTCCTACCGAAGGTAAGGACCCAGTCCTTAGTCCTTCGCAGGTACTTGAGGATATTCTTTACCGCAGTCCAGTGTTCCTTGCCAGGGTTCGCCTGATACCTGCTAACCATGCTCAAAGCAAAGGCTACATTAGGCCGAGTACACGTCATGGCATACATGATCGATCCTACAGCTGAAGCATAAGGCAGTCGACTCATTTCTGCTATCTCAGCCTCAGTACTAGGGCTTTGTGTCTTACTCAATCTGGCGTTACACTGAATGGGTAACTCTCCTTTCTTGGAGTTATGCATGTTGAATCTTTTCAACACTTTGTCCAAGTAGGTACTTTGACTAAGTCCAATTAGCCTTTTACTCCTGTTTCTCAAAATCTTTATCCCTAGGATATAGGCAGCTTCACCAAGGTCCTTCATAGCGAAACACTTCCCAAGCCAGGACTTAACTTCCTGCAGGGTTGGGATGTCATTTCCTATGAGTAGTATGTCATCCACATACAGTACCAAAAAGCTGACTATGCTCCCACTAGCCTTGATATAGACGCAAGATTCATCTTCACTCTTTGAAAAACCAAATTCCTTGACTTTCTCATCAAAACAAAGATTCCACCTGCGAGGTGCTTGCTTCAATCCATAAATGTTTTTCTCAAGCTTACACACTCTATTAGGGTACTCGTTGCTGACAAAACCCTCTGGCTGACTCATGTAAACATCTTCAGCCAACTTTCCATTAAGGAAAGCGGTTTTGACATCCATTTGCCATATTTCATAGTCATGAAATGCAGCTATGGCCAACAGAACCCGAATAGACTTAATCTTGGCTACTGGAGAAAAGGTCTCATCATAGTCCACTCCAGGAATTTGAGAGAAGCCTTTTGCAACCAGTCTAGCCTTATAAGTGTGTACATTACCATCGATGTCGGTCTTCTTCTTGAAGACCCATTTGCACCCTACCGTCTTACGACCAGGTACATTCTCAACCAAGTTCCAAACTTGATTGTCATACATGGATTGTATCTCACTGTCCATAGCCTCCTTCCATTTAGCAGCCTCAGGGCCTGCCATGGCTTCCGTGTAGCTGTTAGGTTCATCCAGACCTACTAGTGTCTCATCACTAATAAGTGTCTCACCTTCCGCAATAATATGGAAGCCATAATAATGCTCAGGTGCATTCCTAACTCTCGTGGAACGCCTCAGAGGTACAGGTACATCAATTGGCTCAACAGGAGTTTCCTCCTCAAGTTGAGGGTTAGGGTTTGAAGTTCCTTCACCACTTGACTCTTGAATTTCTTCAAGATCAATTTGACTCCCACTGTTTCCTTGGCTTATAAATTCTCTCTCTCGAAAAACTCCTCTTCTTGCTATAAAGACCACATTATCACTAGGTCTGTAGAAGACGTAACCAAAGGATTTTTGTGGGTAGCCGATGAAAATACACCTCTCGCTTCGAGGTTCGAGCTTATCATGAGTCTCGCGTCTCACGAAAGTCTCGCAACCCCAAATCTTGATGTGGTCTAGCTTAGGTACTTTACCAGTCCACATCTCGTGAGGAGTTTTGGCAACTTTCTTTGTAGGGACAAGATTAAGAATATGGGCGGCAGTCTCTAAGGCATACCCCCAGAATGAGATTGGTAGCGTAGCTCGACTCATCATGGAACGAACCATGTCCAACAAGGTTCGATTACGCCTCTCAGCCACACCATTCAACTGTGGTGTCCTGGGAGGTGTCAATTGTGAGACAATCCCACATTCCCTAAGATAGTCGAGGAACTCTGAACTAAGATACTCACCTCCTCGATCGGATCGAGGCATCTTAATATTCCTGCCCAATTGATTCTCGACTTCCTGTTTAAATTCCTTAAACCTCTCGAAAGTCTCTGACTTATGCTTGATTAAGTAGACATATCCATATCTACTGTAATCATCAGTAAAAGTCAAATAATAATGATTAGCATCCCTTGTGGCATGTTTGAATGGTCCACACACATCCGTGTGTACAAGGTCCAACAAACCTTCACCCCTCTCACACGAGCCTGTGAAGGGTGACTTTGTCATTTTTCCAAGTAAGCATGATTCGCAACTATCATCTGACTTTAGGTCAAACGACTCCAAGACTCCATCCTTTTGGAGTTGGCCTATGCGTTTCTTGCTTATATGTCCAAGACGACAATGCCATAATGATGCTTTATCCAAGTTATTATGATTAGTAGAATCAATACACAAAACATTATTTCCTAAGTTATCTACAACAGATACAGCTTCATACATACCATCACAAGGTAATGCTTTAAAATAAAAGACATTATTGTAGAAAACATCAATAGAACCAAATTCAATATTAAACGAAAAGGTAAACCCTTGTTTGTACAAAGCATGAAAGGAAATAATATTTCCTGCCATTCCTGGCGAATAACAACATTTATTCAATTCTAAATTAAACCCACTACTTAGCGATAAAGTATAAACTCCAATCTTGGTGACAGGTGAAGCTTTCCTATTCCCCATGACCAAGTTTATTCTTCCTTGCTCCACATTCTCACTTCTTCTTAGTCCCTGCAAGTCACAACAAATATGAATACCACAACCGGTATCAAGGACACAAGATTTAGAATGGGGTGAGTTATTAGAAATGATAGTGTAAATACCTGCATGGTTGGGTTTGACTTTCCCATCCTTCACATCCTGCTGGTACTTTGGGCAGTTCCGCTTCCAATGAGATTTTTCATGGCAAAAGAAGCATTCAGCCTCTTTTGGGTCAGAAGAAGGAGTGATGAAACCTTTCTTGGTTCCACTTGAAGAAGAGCCATCAAGGGTCCGAGCCTTGGTACCCTTCGAGGATCTCTTTCTCTTCCTCCATCGACTTTTCCCAATTGCCAAAACCGGAGTTGAGTTTGGAGTAGGAGTGATAGCAACCGACTTCCCCTTAAGACCTGATTCTGCGGTCTTGAGAAGTCCCTGAAGTTTGCTGAGTGTGACCTCTTCCTTATTCATGTGATATGTCATGCGGAATTGATCATAGCACGATGGTAAGGAGTGCAAAATGATATCTATTGCAAGATCCTCAGGGAAGTTCACATTAAGCTTCAGCAAACGATCCACATACCTTTGCATTTTCTGCATGTGGCTCGTGACGGATTCCCCGTCCTTCGTCATGGTTGTTATCATGGAGCAGATGATTTCATACCTCTCTTGCCTTGCACTTTGATGGTATCTTTCCATCAAATCTTGGTGCATTTCATAAGGGTAGAAATCCTCATAAGACTTTTGGAGTTCCGCTGTCATCGTGGCCATCATGATGCAAGCCACTTTCGTAGCATCCCTTTCATGTGCCCGAAAGTCAACGATCTCCTGAGGAGTTGCAGTGGTCTCATCAATCTCCTTAAGCTCCTTGTCAAGGACATATTCTTTGTCCTCGTAGCGGGTAATCATCCTGATGTTTCTGATCCACTCATTGAAGTTGGATCCATCAAAGGTGACTTTCCCACACAAGTTCATAAGGGTAAAGGAGCCATTAGGATTAGAGCCAGAAGCAGCATTGTTATAAGACATCTGAAAAGAAGAGAACAAGATTAGTTTAGATATAAGAGAGTCCTTAATAAAACACCCAAATGTAATATTAAGGCTAGCATCCAATCACAATATAATATAACTTAGAAGAGGTATGTCGTAATCTAAGCTATACCATATTTGAAAGGTAGGTGAATGACGATTCACCAATTTGCACCACGAAAACCGAAATGTTTAAATATTAGGTTTTTGATTGGTTCTTAGAAATTCCTAGATTCTTTGAGATTCAATGAACTTTTCAAAGGCATGTTTCCATCTCGAGTGTGCCCTCCAAGTTTTGTGACTAGGATGCCGAGGATCACAAAACGAGGTGTGAAGTAACCATGCAAATCACTTGGTACCCTTAAGGTTTATCACTCAATCGATGTGCTGGTAAACCACACACGCTCCATCGATACTATAATAAACCCTAAGTCACCCTTTACCTACCTTGTTAAGTCCAAGTTAGTGTGCGGGTTAACCACACACGCTCCACCAACGACTTAATCAAAGTGTAAAGTGTGATTTCATGGATTAGCACCTTATTCACATTTTTCCTAAAGTAACTAAGATTGGGAATTTAATAAAACATTTAGTTACTTTATAATATTCATCATACTTTAAATGAGAATTTATAAGTCCTTGTCTTACCCGTTCGGCTAACGACCCTTCACCGGTCAAGCAAGCGGTGGGCGAGAGTGGACACCCATTAAGTCACCATTTTATAGGCAACAACCTTATACCCACCTTATAGACCGGCTTCGTGAATGAGGCGTACTAGCGGTAAGACGACTTTGTTCTTATACATATATATATGTATATATATATATTAAATCATAATAATATAAGTATAAGGGTTGAATTTTAACTTTTAAAATTCTAAGGATTGGAACTAAAGTTTTAACTTCACTTTACTTGTTCCAAAACTTGAGGGCAAGTTTTGTAAACTTTCAAAACTTTTCATTTCTTGTAACTTATGAGTTTAATAGAGTAATAAAATGAAGACTCTTCATTTTTCTAACTCTTGTGTTCTTTTAATGGTTTTCAATCCAAGAGACTTTTGGTTTTCCATAACTTGAGGACAAGTTATGGACTCCATTAAATCACATTATGATCAAGAATTAATCTACCACATAGGTTACACATAATTCCTATGATCATCTAAACATCATAAGAACAAGATCATTAACATGAACACTTTCATATATCAAAATCACACTAAATCTTTGTAATTTTGATAACTAGTTGTTGTAAATGAGTTAGAAAAGACATTACACCTTCTAAAACAAGTTTTCAAGTACCAAAACAGTTTAGGGTAATGTTTCTAATCCATTTCCAGCAACTAAAGTCGAAAACCTGCACTCTGTCGACCCAAATCGCCGAGTGCATGAACCTACTCGGCGAGTAGGTTGAAGATACAAGTGAACTCGGCGAGTCCCCCCATGGACTCGGCGAGTCCAGCAGTCAGACAGCAAGTTTTCCGACTTTTTCAAGCATATTGCAACAAGTATCAAACAAACAAACCTGGCTCTGATACCACTGATGGGTTTTGAGCATTCTAACACTTCCTAAGTGTACATGCAACCCTAATAAACCTTGGATCTATGTTTTTCTAAGATACATGCAACTAATTAATTGTTCCAAGGTTTATATCCTAACTAGCATGGCATGGGGAACTTGAATCAAATAAAGCTAGTAGAAACACTTACCTTGTAGTTGTAGTTGAGTGCTTGGAGTTTTTGAGCCTACCACCAATAGTGTGGATGCCTCAAATGAAAGTCACAAATCACCACAAACTTGGAACTTTGAGAGAATAGTCACCACTTCTCTTGAAATCGGCCCTCACCTCAACAAGTGTCAACTAGTGTGATTTCAAGAACCAAGAACTCCTTTATATAGTGTGGTGGATTAGGGTTACATCCATGGGTTAAAGCTCCATGGAGTATCCATGGACTTCTCCATCCAAGCCTAGCCCATTCCAAATAAGCATAGGCCCACACTATATAAATATAGAAGCTCATATTTAATTAGTAATATCTTTGATCACTAAATTAATCATAGATTAATTATATATCACTACTAATTAAATAAGATGATCTTATATTAATATATTAGAACTTATAATATATTAATAAATCATAACTTGTACTATTCTCAAATATTATCCATAAAATGTTCGGGTGAAGTGCAACCCAAATGGACCATGCCGGGTCGGGTCAAGAACATACCAAATATAGTTATGGGCTTAGACACTATATCCAACACTTACCAGTGGCTAAGATAAAACGTATTAGGATAATTCTTGCCATAGTTGCATCTCATGACTATGAAATTTGACAAATGGATGTCAAAACCACTTTCCTTAATAGGAAGTTGGTTGAGGATGTTTACATGAATTAGCTAGAGGGTTTTGTTGATGGAAAGTTTCCTAATAGAGTGTGAAAGCTTGAGAAATCCATCAATGGATTGAAACAAGCATCTCTTAGATGTAATATTTGTTTCAATGAGAAGGTAAAAGAGTTTGGGTTCTCTTGAAGTGAAGATGAGTCTTGCTTATATGTCAAAGCTAGTGGGAGTATAGTAACCTTCCTTGTTTTGTATGTTGATGACATAATTCTTATAGGAAACGATATTCCAACTTTGCAAGAGGTTAAGTCTTGTCTTGGAAAGTGTTTCACAATGAAGGATCTTTGAGAGGCTGCTTATATTCTGGGGATAATAATTCTAAGAGATAGGAGTAAACGACTAATTGGACTTAGTCAAAGTACATACTTGGAAAAGATGCTAAAATGTTTTAATATGGAAAATTCCAAGAAAGTAGACCTCTCTATCCAGAGTAATACCAAACTAAGTAAGACTCAGAGTCCGAGTACTGATGCAGAGATAGCAGATACGAGTTGGATTCCATATGGTTATGTCGTTGGATCGATCATGTATGTTATCACATGTACTCATCCTGATGTTTCCTTTCCTTTAAGCATGGTCAATCATTATTAGGGAAATCTAGGTAGAGATCATTGGATATTAGTTTAGAATATTATCAAGTATCTACGAAGAACTAAGGATTGGGTCCTTGTACTTGGTGGTAGTAATATGTTGAGAGTAACTGGGTATAGTGACGCCAGCTTTCAAACGACTGAGACAACTTCTGTTCTCAATCTGGCTGGGTGTTTACCTTAAATATAGGAGAGGTTACTTGGAACTGTTCTAAGAAAGAGACAATGGGTGATTCTACCTGTGAATTAGAGTACATAGCAGCCAATGAAGCATCAAAGGAGGATATTTGGTTGAAGAACTTCATCAGAGACCTTGGAGTTGTTCCAGCCATCAAGGAGCCAATGTACATTTTCTATGATAATGAAGGAGTGGTTTCCTTAAAAAAGGAACCAAATGATCATGGCAGATCAAGACATATCGATAGAAAATACCATTTCATCAGACATAGAGTTAGAGAAGGTCACCTTGTCGTAAAGAGGGTATCATCTGAAGAGAACCCCAAAAATCCACTCCACAAAGGGTCTTAGTAGGGCCAAACACATTCAGCATGCTACGAGCATTGGTCTGAAAAATGATATTAGTTTTAGTAGTTAGATAGTTATTTGAAACTTATAACAAAGTAAATGTAATTGAATTTTGGTAGTAGCACAGTCCTTTTGGGTTTCCCTCAAACCTAGCAATTGGACAGGATGGCTTTTAGAGAGAGTGATAAATTTATTATGTAGTTCTATAATTGAAATAAATGATTTATTAATGTTTTGTAAAAATAATATATTAATTATAAATCATATTTATTAACTAATAATTAATCAGAAATTAATTAGAATTAATTAGATTAACTAAAATGGCAGGGACTGTTTGGTTATTTTTTTGAATGTTGAAGAAGAAAGGCTCAAGGATCTCATTGGATGAGGTGGACAAAAATCAATTGGATAAGCCCAAGAGATTTTTTCCAAGTCCCTTGGATAAGGGGTACGAGCTGCTTGGTCACCAAGCTCGGGAATCTAATCTTTCTCCCTTAAACCATAGCTTTGGCACCAAGCTACCTCAGCTATATAAAGGACCTAGCCCTTCACATTTTTGTGCACTTCTTCCCTCAATAAGCCTTGGACGAATTTTTCTATCCCTTTTCCTCTCTCTCTCTCTCTCTCTCTCTATATATATATATATATATATATATATATATATATATATATATATATATATATATATTCACCCTCTTGCTAGCTTACGTGTGATTCCATTATAGTCATGACAATTATGGTGCTGGCTTCCAAAAGATCAACAAGATGGTGTTCATCGTTGTTTGCTACAATAACAACCAAGTTATGTAATCCTTAACCCTAATTTGGTATTTTAAAAAATAGCCTAGTGTTCTTAGGGCTTCCTTTTGATGTTCTTATTTATAGGTTCAATAAAAAAGCATAGATCTTTCATTAGGGTTGCATGCACGCTTAAGAGTTTAAGTTTGTTTATTTTGCATAAAACCCATCGGTTATATGCATGATTATTTTGACAAGCATGCGAGTTTCCATGGTATGGTCGAAGACGTGAAGGAAGCGTGTTCATTTTTCTAACAATTTCTACATGTACGAGGTAAAGTAAGACTGAGTCCATTACAAACGTACATATCCACACTTTGTATGATAACATATGACACCCCAACTTATGCACTAGATAGGAATCTTAGGATGTATGCATGTATTGTATGAGAAAGTCTACACCAATTTTGCAAGTATGTAATGAGGTAGTGTATTCTATTATATTCGTGTTAACATACTTAGACTACAAGAAAAATGCGATTTTGCTACGGAAGGAATTCGTTGCTAAAAGCTGAAATTTCGTTGCAAAACTCGAATAGCGACAGATTTCGCGACGACCGATTTCCGTCCCAAAAAAACCAGTAGCGAGTGTTTGCTAGGGAAACAACCATTACGTCATAATTGTGACAACGGAATGAAATCCATGGTAGATGGTATTCCGTCGTGTATTCCGTAGTAGGATTTCATCACAAATTTCGTAGCAATTCTTCCATCACTAATCCGTTGTAGTTAATCCTAGCAAATTCCATTGTGATAATTCCCTATCAAATTCTATGGTGGTGAATCTCTAGTAAATTCTGTGGTGGTGATTCCCTAGTAAATTTAGTGGTAGTGATTCCCTTGCAAATTTTGTGGTGATGAACCCCTAGCAAATTCTGTGGTGGTGATTCCTTAGCAAATTTCGTGGTGATGAATCCCTAGAAAATTCCATGGTTGTGGATCCCTAGCAAATTTAGTGGTGATGAATCTGTAGCAACTTCTGTTTGATGACTTCCTAGCAAATTCCGTAGTGGTGAATCTGTAGCAATTTTCGTGGTGTATATTATATAGCAGATTCCATATCGAAGATTCCATACATATGGATCGATAATTGATTTTAAAAATTAAATCCAAATTATTTTGTAGTAATATATGAAAAACAAAAATAACAAAAAAAAATCAAATAACTTTATGCCATAAAATAATATAATAATTATTTATTACATGGAAAATGGAAAGTGGTTAATCTAAAATAAATATTTTGCAATAAACATATCAACACTTTATGACCTACTGGTGGTGTTGTTTTCTAATGACATTAATAAGATCCATTTCCGTTTTCAATTATTTTTCAAGTTGCGTTGACTCTTACGTTGTTTTGTTCTTCTTGGGCCTTCATTATTTCTTTAAGCTCTTCGTTTTGCTCTTTTGGTTTAGCAACATGCTCCCTCATTTTTTCCATTTCATCATTTTTCTGGAATGTAAAATACATTTGTTTTACCGTTAATATTAGGAACCGCCTTTTCAAAAGAACCGAATCCATAAAGTCTTATTTTTTTTCATGACCACCAACAACATCATAAAACAGTTTGTCCTCCTCAAATTCAGCACCATCAGCTTCCAACTCTTCCCGTTTTTCTGTATAGGTTGCCTACAAAATAAAAATAATATAAGTTAAAAATATCAAAGTTATGAATGACATTATGGACTAGCTACAATATAATAGTTTAATTTCATTGAAATGAATATTACATGAATTTGTTTATCTTTTTCATTTGTGAAAATGACCCCATCGTGATTCTTTGTGTGTGTATACATGAACAATTCACTATGGGGTGGATCACATCCTAATTTCATCTTCTGCATAAATACCATAAAATGTCAAATATACACATAAACATAAACATCGATGTACCATTAAAAAAATTACCAAATCATAAGCTATCTTCAAATGATTTACAGATCCAACGTTATAGGTAGGTTGTGCTAATACATCAGCCACACTGTAACGCCTATTTTTCTTGTTCTGCTCGGATTTTAGCTTGTATTCCATTTTATTTGCCAGGAGTTCCAGACTTCATGTGAAATATGATTTGGTTTAAATGCATTTCGGTTTCTTTGTAGGCTCCTCATGTTGTAGAGATATTGTCCTCTTTACTTGCCCAAGCTTGCCTCACCATCTAGTCTATTGTTTTATCCCAATAAAAAATTTTCTACACATTAACAATATAAACATAAGTTTAAATGTAAATGTTTACCAGTAAATACTTTATCACATATAGTTAACTACCTACAACTCCTCTCAATATAATTCACGCATTTCTTTGCTTACTTTTCCCTAAGTGTACCCTTATGGATCTACTCTTTGTAAAAAGTACCCACTAATAATGTGTGCACAAGGGCATAGTGGCATTAGCCTGTAAATAATCAGGTGATCAGTTTAGTTTGAATTCATATGTACGTGTACACCAAAAGATTATATATAGAACAAAGTTGTAAGATATGATTGGTAACTCACATTTTTTTCCAAACATGAACGGTTAAAATGCCTATCTGGTCAACGATATTTAGATGATTTGTTTTCACCTTCTACATTTTCCACAACAGATCCATTCACGGTTGGTTGTATTGGTGATGGGGTATATTTTGGGGTATGTGTTGGGATAGATGTATATGTTGAGGATGTGGTAGTTCCTTTAGGTAAAGAGAATTGTGGTAGTTGTTGTAGTTGTTGAGGATAGTAGTGTCGATGAAGGTTTTAAGGTTGTGGTAGTAGATATAGGTGTTGATGATGTGGTAATGGATGTCGGTGTTGAGGATGGTTTCGATGATGTAGGTGTTGTAGTTTTGGTTGTAGATGTCGGTGTTGAGGATTGTATTGTTCTAGTTGCTGAAGTTTTAGATGCATTTGCTGAGGATTGTGTGGATGTTGTAAGTGATGTTGAGGAAGTGGTAGTCATGGTTGGTGTTAATGATTTAGGTTTGGGGGTTTTGGTGCTAGATGTTATAGGTGCATTGGATGTGGTTGCTAATTTTGGGAAGTCAGTTTCTTCATCTAGTAATTTTCTGCTTATGAATTTTGTAGTTAAAGTCCTGTTGTGGTTCAAAACTTGTGGTGTAATGAATTTAGTTGCCTTCACACCTGATGCTCGTTTTGGTTTCAAGTTCGACATCTTTTTTTCTTAAAAATAAACAAAAAATATAGTCAATACCAATGTATTAAAGATGATAAACTATTGATGAGCAGAGAACAATCATTCAATAAAAATAAATTATAGATGAAGGCATTACTACACATGCATACTATTAAATACAATCAAAACAAATGTAGTTGTAATTTAAGATGATAATTTACATGAAGATGATCAGAGAACAAGAAACGATGATCACGACAATAGTAAAATAAATTTTAGACGATTGACAACCTATATCTCCAAAGTCAGTGCACAAACGTAATGAACAAAGATTTCGATCAGTTAGCCGCCGAAGATGATTACACAAAATGTACACCTTATTTCTAATTAGTTAACTTACCCTAATATGCAGCCTTAACGTGTGTAGGTTAGAGGGAAAGGAATTGCGAAATATTTTGAAGCTATACTAATGAAACATTCGAACTGTACGAATTAGCGTTAAATACTTAGTAATTCAAATTTTTTAAAGTAGTTCCAGCTTGATAAAAAGGGTATATAACATCAAGAAAAAAACAAAGAGTAACGAGGTGTTCATAGCATAATTTTAATTTAAAATTATAAACAAGAATTAAACAATAATAAACCATACATCTTTATGTTCCTATGTTTGAACCAAAATTTATATATAAAAGACGTATGGGTCATGTGTCGATGTGTTAGTTGCTTATAGTGTCATGGTAACACCCATGGATGACATATGGGTCATAGGTGTGATGGTAGCAACCATGGATGACGTGTGGATTATATGTCCATGTAGTAGTTGGTTATAGTGTGATGGTAACACCCATGGATGACATATGTGTCATGGACTGCTTATATCGGTCATGGGTTAATGTGGTAGTTGCTTGTAGTGTCAAGGTAATACTCATGGATGACATATGGGTTATTGCTCAAAATGGTAGTTTCTTATAGTGTCATGGTAATACCCATGGATGACATATGGATCATGGGTCATATAGTAGTTGCTTATAGTATCATGGTAACACCCATGGATGATATATGGGTCATGGGTGTGATGGTAACACGCATGGATGACATATGGCTCATGGGCTACTTATAGTGTCATGGTAATACCCATGGATGACATATGGGTCATGGATCAAGTTATAGTTGCTTATAGTGTCATGATAACACCTATGGATGACATATGGGTCATGGGTCAATGTGGTAGTTGTGTATAGTGTCATGGTAACATCCATGGACAACATATGGGTCATGGGTGTGACGGTAATACCCATGGATGACATTTGGGTCATAAGTCCATGTAGTAGTTGGTTATAGTGTGATGGTAACATCCATGGATGACATATGGGTCATGGGCTGCTTATATGGGTCATGGGTTAATGTGGTAGTTGCTTACAGTGTCATGGTAATACTCATAGATGACATATGGATCACTGGTCAAGATGGTAGTTTCTTATAATGTCATGGTGACACCAATGGATGACATAGGTGTGATGGTAACACCCACACATGACATATGGGTCATGGCCTACTTATAGTGTCATGGTAATACCCATGGATGACATATGGTTCATGGATCAAGTTATAGTTGTTTATAGTGTCATGGTAACACCCATGGATGACATATGGGTCATGGGTTGCCACATTAATGAACATAATATTAAAGTTATTTAATTTTAAGAAACATAAGTTACCTTAGTTCAGTTGGATGACACGTCTTTCATCTTTCCTGAAGTCGCAGGTTTGAATCCTACTTCCTTAAATCTTTTATTTAATTTCGTCTTTTTAATTTAAATTGTCAAAGTTACACTTTGAGCATAAAAGGTTATAATCTTTGAATAATTTGTTTCGACACAACTACCCTTAATAATCATATATTTGGAATGATTTCAAGTGCACATTTGTCTTTTTGCATTGTACATCGTTGTCACACCCCAAAACCGGAACGGCAGAAACGTTTTGGGGTGGAAGACGTCATGTCAAGTATCACAACACATGCATTATAGTAATCAAAGTACAACAAAACATTGCATTAATAGTTAATAGTTTTACATGATTTACGTTACACTACATCAAGGTAAAACAAGTAGATATATATGTGCAGCTTGGCACAAAATAGTCTTCAACAGAAGCTCCTGGACTGTACCTGTCTAATGCTGACCTGAGAATACAAGTTATTTGAAAAGCGAGTATTAGCATTTTTACAAATGCTGGTGAGTTCATAAGTATTTAGTGACATTTTATTCAAATAACCTTATAATGTAATAGTTTAAGAATTTACAGTGTATTAGAGTTCTTTCAAGAAAATCCTATATTTTCTTTAATAAAAGCAGTCTTCTACCAAGACTGGACGGAGTTAATGTGGTAAAAAGTAGTTTTTCCCTTAAACGCTATCATTATCAAAATACATAATTTGATTTTTAAAGAAATCAGGGGAGATCAGGGAAAATGACATATGCCTCAGCAGTGAAGACTGCTGACTAAGGAAAAAGGGGTCATAGACTCCAGGAAAGTATCGAATGAACGACATGCCTGGCTCAGTCTAACAAAGAGAGACACAGACCCTAGACGGTACCAAATGAAAGGTACATCTAATAAGGTATAAACAGAGAATACAGACCGCAGACAGTATCAAATGAAAGATACATCTAGCAAGGTCAAAACAGAGAATACAGACCGTAGACAGTATCAAATGAAAGATACATTTAGCAAGGTCAAAACAGTGAATACAGACCGCGGACAGTATCAAGTGAAAGATACATCTAGCAAGGTCAAAACAGTGTGACTCTGAAAATGAGTTACCAGCATACAGTGTAAATTGCTGTTGAAATACCATTACCTTAAGGCCATGAATTATAAGGTAACCCGGGATACTCGTAACCATACTAACCGACACTAGAGTACCAGACGCCCTACAAGCGTCTTTAAAATATGAAATTTGTCACCCCTTGGCTTGGTGGGTCGTGGACTGTAGCTAGCAGTCAGGGTGTGGGGTGTCAATCCCGTATAGATTTATACACACAATGTCCGCTCTCCCTACAGGAGACTCTGGTTACCAACTAGACGACGGAGAAGGCCGTGTCCCGAAGATGCATCCCAACTAGTGGGTAATGACTTCCAAACAGTGGCTAGTGGGTTTCTAATGTAAGTGCTGAACTAGAGGTAGAAACTCATAACTGAACTGACTAGAGTAAACCTATATGGCTATGCTCGTATACATAATATATAACTAATGAATCAAACGACCTTCGGATGGACATCCGATCCCACCAGACCACATCTCAACGAAGAAAAGGAAATAGGGCGGACAAGCCTTCCTAAGTCCTTTAATCATTATTTATATGCATCTATACAAGCACAGACATGCATCTAACTACGTTTGAGTGTGTAACAAGTGGAATCATATCGTGAAGTATAACCAAATCGTGATGTGTAACCGAATCGTAAGTACTAACCGAATCGTGAAGTATAAGTGTCACCAAATATAAGTGTATCACGAAGTAGAAGCGACAACAAGTGAAGTAGGAGCGTATCGAGAGTAAGTGAAGTAGAAGCGATATCAAGTATAAGTGAAGTAGAAGCAATATCAAGTATAAGTGAAGTAGAAGCGATATCAAGTATAAGTGAAGTAGAAGCGTATCACTAAGTAAGACTGTAAACAAGTATAATCATTTAACTAAGTAGAAGTATCCACTAAGTGAAAGTATAACAAGGCAGTGGTATATAACGAGTGGGGTATCAAAACAAGGAAGAAAACTTTATATTTAAGAAAAACACGACTGGGTATTCCTTTGTAAAATAAGTTTGAAAACCTTTAGAATTTCTTTAGAAACCTTTCATAAATCAGTTTTAAATGAAACTTTGATAAAACAATTTAAGTAAGAGATTTGAGCAAGTGGAAACATTTTAGAAAACCATTTACAGTATCAAACTCACTAAAACAGTTAACAGTGTGGTAAATCCTTGTGCGTGCGGGTTATCAATCACATGTGATTGATATGATAACTGGCATGTTTAACTTGCATTCCCCCCCCCTATAAGACATGTAAAAACATTTAAAAGGTTCATTCAGGGGTATGAACTCACGTGTAGTGAGTGGTTCTGATGACAATGTTGGATTTGTTGCTAAGTATCAAGTGGTGACTTGAGTACACACGCGAATCCTATTTAGCACATATTGATACATATATGAATATAATTAGTGTTATGAACAACTAACTATTGAATTGGGACCACTTTAGGGACTAGTAAACAATTATATTGAAGTGTTACAATCATAAATGATTGTACGAAGGGTTAAAAGGGTATACAAGAGAGTGTATGGCCTGAATACACACTATATGTGTGTGTGCGGCCATGTGTGCGGCCAGGTGTGCTGCCAGCACGTCTGTGCGGCCATGTGTGCTACCAGCACGTGTGTGCGACCATGTGTGCTGCCAGAAAACATGGTGTTCTTGGTGTTCTTGGTGAAAGATGTTACCTTTCTGGATGATACTTGAGAGGATTTTCGAGTCCTAGCTTTGTAAGAGTGTAAGAAATGATCAAAATGACCAAGGGTAGTATATATAGGAGGGTGTGTGCAGTTGGAGGTGTGTGTGGTTGGCTTGTGTGTGGCTGGCTAGCCACACACACTAGTGTGCGGCTGCACACACCTGGTTTGGTGTGTTTGGCTCGTTTTTCCAATGCTACACCCAAACTAACCCATCCTCCGACGCGTATTTCAATTATACTCAACCTTAAGCGCACTTTTAGACTCGATACTTAATTATAAAATGCCAAAATGAAGCTAACTTTGATAAAAATGGAGAATGTAAACTAGAAATTTCGAGTTGTCACATCATCCCCCCGTTAGAGGGAATTTCGTCCCGAAATTCAGGTTTAGGCAAGGAAGTAGGTATGAATGACCAAGTAGAGGTAAGAGAGTACTTCCTATTATGTTTGTCCTCGCATTCCTAAGTGAACTATGGTCTATGTTTGTCATTCCAACATACCTTCACATACGGGATGCGGATTTTCGTCTCGTGTAGCTAGTGGGTTCCGACTGGTGTATCTACGAGGTTAGGGTTCTCCATTGTCACACCCCGAAACCGAAGGCGGAAACGTCTCGGGGCGGAGGTGACTTCATGTGAATATCATTATTAATGTACATAGTAAGCGAAGTAAAACACAAAACATTACATTACATAGATTTCATTACATCAGTTGAAAAGTTAAGTAGTACAAGTTTTATAGATACATAAGTTTAAACAAAAGAAAGACGTGACTTCCATTCGCTCCGTCTTCAGCAAAAGGACGCGGGGTACCTGTCTAAGGAGAACCTGAGAATACCAGCATTTTAAAAATCAGCATAGAGCTGGTGATTTCATAAGCAGTTTGTTTTTATGAAAATGTACGAGATTCCCTTTTGGTTTTCTGAAAAAGTTACGACCCAAGAAAATTCCTTATTTTCTTAAAAGTAAAGTTTAGTTGTTCTGTTATGTTACACGATTCTGGTTATGAATTGTGATTACCCCAGGAAAATCCTATATTTTCCTAATGTGAAAGATGTGTACTGAAAAACATGTTTACCATTATGAAATGTAAAGTTATCCGGTTTGTTACACTTTTCTAATTATGTACGATGTTTCCCAGTAAAGTCCCATACTTTCCTGAATGTTGGTTACCAAATGTGAAAGATGTATTAGTTTTAACACATATATAAAACTAATATTTACAAAGTAAATTAACTACTTTATTCATTATTACTATTAAATAAATCTCTGTAATCCTAATTGCGAGTTCCATAACCATACAATAGACTAAATATGTCAATAAGTAGTCCATATCACCTTATGACTTTCGTCACCCTTGAACCATTTCGGTTCGGCTGTAGCTAGCAGCCAGGTGCGGGGTAGTCAACCCCGTATAGATCTATACACTCAAGTCACGCTCCCTATCTAAGAGATTCTGGTTACGGGGACGGTCCTCCACTCGCGTATCTCTGTGGAGTGTTCACCGAGGACGTGTCTCCAATTATATAGGATTAACAAGTTTACAAGTAATAATGCTAAATGTCTTATTCTATGTTTTTTTATAAAGACGATCCTCCACTCGTGTATCTCTGTGGAGTGTTTACCGAGGACAAAACATATAACTAATCTAATGCTTTTAACAATAATGTTATGGTACAAATCACTTGTGAGATATATAATATAACATTATATAATAAGATATGTAATTGGTTTGTAACTGGTTCTGCAAGTTAAACAACTGATTAATACGGTTTCAATTGTTAAAAGCAAGTGTAATATGAAACATTACCAATGAAATAAAAATGTTTAAGTACAAGATATTCTTGTATTTTTGCTTGTATTCCCCCCTGAAAACATTGAAAAAACCATTGAAAAAGGTTAGGCGTATGAACTCACCGGACGGGGAATGTGACGACTAGGATGCTAAATGTCGAATCGAAGCTTGAATACGAGCGAGGTTCCTATGTAATATTAAATAATACACAAATATATCTAATTAGATTTAAATTACTAATTATATACTCTTAAACATTTCCAAGACGTGAAAACACTTCAAAATAGGCGTTTGGAGTGACCCGAGTGACTTTTCTGGACATGAATGACTAGGATATGGAGTTTACTCTTCAAGAGTAAACTCTACGGAGTGTTCACAGCCCTATACACCACATCTCCATGAGTTTACGGCCATAAACTCATGGTGGGTGTTCTTATGTACTAAATGGCCTTAAATCAAATGAGAGGTGTTGCTAGGTTTGGTTCTAGGACATTTGAAAGGGACTAAATCAAACATATGGACTAACTGATGAGTTTACAGCAGTAAACTAAGTGTTTACGGCCGTAAACTCTCACCCACATCATTCTTAAGTGTTTTGAAGGCCAAAGACTAATCATAAATGATTCAACTCAATTTTACAAGACTTGGGGTGAATTTAAGGCATCAAATGACACACTTCTAGGAGTTTACGGCCCTCGAGCATATGCTATGCCCGTAAACTATCAATTAGAGAGTTTTTGATATGTTTAAGGCCCCTAAATGATTTTTGGTTGATTCTAGGATTTATTCTAAGGCTTATGAGGTGTGTAAGTTGCATTTTAACACCGAAAAAGGAGTTTACTCCCCATGAAATGGTGTTTACGGCCCAAGCTTGTTCTTGGGCAGTAAACTCATTTTTACTCCTCAAAAATGATATTCAAGGTGTTCTAAGTCCAATCCAATAAGTCCTTAAGCCATATCTAAGCTCATATGGTGATTTGGAAGGGTTTTAAGGCTCAAAAACCCCATTTACATGTGTTCACGGCCTAAGGCTGTTCCAGGGCCGTAAACACATGTTTATGGTCCTATCTCATGAATTGAACACGAAAATGAAGGCTAAGGATGTTATACTGTCACACCCCCGAACCAGACGGCGGAAACGTCCGGGGGCTGTCGTGACTCAATTGAATACCATAACATTGAATATATATGAAACATAACAACATTCGTCACCATGCATTAATATAATACAACCAGTAGCGTTTACATGAAATACATTGTTTAAATATTACATTCTCAAAAGTAATTGTTCGATACTAATTAAGCAATAGCGAAATGTCATAGAGTACAATTCATCCTTCACTTAATCTGTTACCTGAGAATACAAGTATTTTGAAAAACGTCAACATATGAAATGTTGGTGAGTTCATAAGCGGTATTTGAAGAAAAACAATGTTCGTATCGTTTGAAAACCACCAGAAAATCCGATATTTTCTGAAAAGAGAAGCTTTCGAAAATGTTTGTGAAGATCCATAGGTATGCTTGTTTGTTTCTATACTTAAAAAAAATGTTCATTGAAGATGTATGCATTTCAAATCTGTATGTATTGAAAACCCTAGGAAAACCCGATGTTCTCCTAGTTCCTTGAATTACATGAAGTTACATTGAAACCATTGCATAGCGTATAGTGTCAGTCCCAGGCGACGTTGGAAGGTTCTCGAGCAGGATTATTTACTACAAACCCGCGTTACACAAACGCCCAGTTTATAGTAATACTAACGAACCCGAAGGCGTCGTCAGTACTAATCGCGTTATCCAATCGCCCTGACTAGGTGTAGTCCCACATCCGAAGAGAAAGAGGTCACGAAGACCCCGGTGACTCCATTAACCGGTTGGGGATAAAAATGTACGAGGGGTCCCAGACCCGCCTCGCAAAAAGGCAGACTCCACTGGCGACACTAAAGGACCCTTGGGGACCAGTAGTCTACAGCCATTGGAAGTCCGGTTACATCGTGTCGGATTGGTAAAACCCAACACTTCGTAAGATAGAGGTCTTCGGGCCTTAAGATCAGGTCATTGGGCTAGCTAGGCTCAACGAACAAGATTTTACACTTTTGGGGCCCAAAGATGGTGCGTAGACGTCTGTGCACACTCGTATGTATAGTGAATTCCAAATCGTTAGTTGTATGAATCGTAGTGTCGTAGTGTCATAGTGTCATAGGGTCGTAGTGTCATAGTGTCGTAGTGTTAGTAGTTTCGGATTTTATTGGTTCGAGACCGAACCAATTCGTTTAACAACGACTTTTGGTATTGTAGCGTATTGTATTTCGTCGATGGCCGCGATGCCATTATTTAATCAAATTGTGTATATTGAATTAGCCTTGAAATATTTCTGTTTTCAGCCCCTCATTATTTGTAAAATTTACATTTTCAACCCTTTTTATTAAATACTTCCCGGTTTGGTCCTTAAACTATTTTTCTTGACATTTTAACACCAAAAATTATTGAAATTAATATTTTTCAGCATATTTTTCATAGAAAACAGTTTAAGTCCCTGAAAATGCAATTTTCTCGGTTTTAGCCCCTTCTTTTCGCAACTTTGACAATTTTGGCCCAAATTGTGAAACTTTTGCAACTTTGGTCCTTTTTAAATTTGGAAAGCATTTTAAACCTTTGAAAAGGATTTGGAACACTTATAGTCCACTGTTTTACAGAAAATTACAGTTTTGGCCCTCCAAAACAGAAAAATCCGCATAACGGGCCTCATTGGGCCGAAATTTTCATTTTTAGCCCATTAAGCTTGAAATTTTAGTTTTTAATCCTCTAATTGAGTATAATTCCAGAAATAGTTTTATGGAAACTGTTTTGGCACACTTCATCCATCAGAATCTGTGAAATGTCAATTTGGGCCCTTAATTTTGTATTTTTCACATTTTTGGCCCAAAATTTGTGTTTTTAACCCAAAGAAAATTATTACTAAACCACTTAGCCATTTTTCTTGAAACACTTTGTATGTAGAAACATATTTGAAGCTAAGATCATAAAACATAAGTTATATCTCGGTTTTGAGAGGTTTTATGGCTAGATCCAACATTAAAACACATAAAAGCATACATATAAGCATGGAAATCATACAAGGCATACAAACACATATAGATCTACACTTTCACTTGTATTCCCCCCCCCCCCCCCACAAAACTCATAAAAACAGAAAATAGGGGGTATGAAGCTCACCTTAGGGGGTAGTTTCGGTTCTTGAAGAAAAGATGGAAGAAAACTTGGTGATTTTCGGCCCTAGCACCCCTTGATGAAGATCTCGAGTTTATGGAGTTTTCTAGGAGTATGATCACCAAAGAAACTTGTTTAGAATAAGAGATCTCATGTGAGAGGGGAGTTTTGAAGCTTAGGCATGGAAAAACTTACCAAAGGATGATGATAACCTTGAAGAATCCTCTTGAAACACAAGAAAAATTTCGAGACTTTGAATGGAGAGGAAGAGAGAAGTCTTGAGTGATTTAGAGAGATTTTTGTGAGGTGTGTGTGTGTGTGGGCTACTCTCGGCCAAAACAAGAAGGGGGAGGGAGAGAGAAAAGAAAAGACCTTGAGGTGATGTTTGCATGGAAGAATGAGAATGCATGGATGTTTGGTGGGTAATGCATGGATATATGTTGGACATTATGGAGGTGGCACCTCCTAAGTCAACTCTCATAACATTTCCCTTTTTTTTTGTCTTATTTGATCATGGGCCGAGATTTTGGGCTAGGAGGAAGGGGGGTGAATTAGCTTGGCTCAATCCTTTCTTTGGTTCGAAATTATGAGGCCCATAAAGAAAAATTTTCGGCCCATTGGGCCTTTAAGGTAGTTCTCGGCCCAGTAGGTCCATGAGAAAAGTGTGGGTCATTCTAGGCCCATTAAAGCACAAAATACTATATCTTAATGAATGTGAGTTCAAATAAGGCCCAACTTAAGACTCTTAGCTTAAAAGAATTAAGTTAAGGGTTTATTGGTCCATTAGGTCCAATGGGAGAATCATAGTCCATAATGAACTTGAGTCGGGATATCTAGCGTTTCCAACCCTTATTTAGACATATGAGATATATTTGAATGAGAGTGGAGCATGATATTCCTTTAGAGTAAAAGTTATTACACTAGGTGAATGATTGCATGAGGGTAGAATTTCCTAGCAAAAATGCTAGTTGTGACATCATCCCCCCGTTAGTGGGAATTTCGTCCCGAAATTCTTTCGAAGGGTAGGTTCATGATGGAGAGAGTAGGCACTTCCTCTGGTCTTCGCGGTTCCCTTGTGAATTTCGGTCCACGCGTAGCGTTCCACCGAACCTTCACAATGAAAATGTGGCTTTGCTTTGTATGCTCTACTTCCCTATCCCAAACACCTTGACTAGTTCATTGACGAACATGAGATTCTTGTTTATTTCGATCCCTTATAAAGGTATGGTAAGAGTTTTGCCTGATAGGCACTTTTCAGATTCAAGACACAGTACACAGGGTTCACGTTGTTGAGCTCTACAGGCAGTTACAGCCTATATGTCTTTGGACCAATCCGAGTAAGAATCTCGAACAGTCCAGTGTATCGTGGGTTTGGTTTTCTCGTTTCCTAAAGCGAATAATTCCTTTCCAAGGAGATTCCTTTAATAGCATGCGATCCCTGACCTGACATCCTAATGGCTTATGCCGCTTGTCGGAATAGCTCTACTGTCGGTCTCGCGATGCTTGAAGTCAAGCTTTGATTTGGATTATCTTCTCTGTTGTTTCGCAAATGGTTTCTGCTCTCATGAGAGTACTGGCGAGTGATATGTATTTATGACTATAAAGAGTTTCGAAACAAGCAATCTTGACACTCGTGCGATAACTGTTATTGTTGGGGAATCCAATCACGGGCAATCAGGTATCCCATGACTTGCTGAATTCGAGCACCTAGACTTATAGCATGAATTTGAGTGGTTGAATAGTTCGTTCGCTTTGGCTAGCGGTTGAGAGTAGCAAACAATGCTCATATTTAGCTATGTCCTTATAGCCTTCTGGAATGACTGTCAAAGTCTTGATGTAATCATGTTATCTCGGTCCGAGATGGTAGTTACTGATACTTCACGGAATCTCATGATCGGTATTGGCAAGAAATGGGCAGATTGGGTTAACCTATCGACGATCGCCCGGATAGCGCCCAACTCAACTCTTATAATAATAAGCTTTGTCCTTTGACTTCGAGGGTTTTATTCATCCCTACAGTGCTTTCATTCGATATTCTCCAGCTTTGATGTTTTCAAGGCTGATCGTGGATGTTGACAGTGTTTTGTTCTTGCCTCGAGAGTAGATGAGTATGTTATTGATGAAAATAATGAGAAGGATAACTAAGAATGGTTGGGAAACTCGGTTTGTAGGGTCCATGAGTACCGTGGGAGTATTCGTTGGACTGAGGGGTATCATAATGAATTTGAAATGGTCGCGACGAGTTCGGAATGCAGTTTTGGAATGTCGCCTTCTCGGACTCAAAGTTGATGATGCCCGATTCTTAGATCTATTTTAAAGAAGTAACGAGCTTCTTGGAGCTGGCCAAATAGATCGTCAGTCCGTGGCAGTAGGTATCGAGTTTTAATAGGGAGATTGTCCAATTTCCTAAAATCAATGTACCTTCGGAAGGATCTGTCTTCTTGAAAAACAAGACCGGAGCTCTCTAGGATGAGGAGCTTGGTCTAATGAATCCCTTGCGCAACAATTCTACTCAGTTGACAGGATAACTTGTGAATTTTTGGCGGGAGTCAACCTATAGGGTGAATTGGCAATTGATGTGGTTACCGATATGAGGTTGATTCGAAATTCGACCCGTCTCTCTGGGGTATTCCCGAAAGTTTCTTAGAAAACACATTTGGGAAGATCACAAGCTACTGGAATGCTCTGTATGCCTACCTCTTCTTTGATCTTGTCCACATCATGAGTGAGGAAAACGTAGTTCTTCTGGTGCAGGCACTTCTGTGCCTTAATGCACGAGATAGGAAGAGGATTAGCGCCAGGTTTATCACCATGGGTTATTAGAGTTTTCGTGATTAGGAAGGTGAAGGCAAACGGCCTTCTCGCGGCACATAGTAGCAGCACGGTGGGGGCTTACCCAACCATGACGATTATCACATTAAAACTCCTAATATTTACTAGCATGAAATCTATTTGTAATGAATGGTCGTTTAGTGTTAAGGCGTACTCCACATGAGTACCCTAGATTAAATCATTTTTCCCTTTTGGCCATGTCCATTGAAAAGGCTTAGCTTAGCTTTGGGGATGTTGTTTTAGTAAGTGTTTAAAGTTGTTACTAACCAAAACTTCACTCGGATTTACCATTGGATAAGAGGTAAGTGAAAGAGTTGTCAAGTGGGAACGTACCAGTAACAATCGTTGGGTTTTGGGATTGCTTCGCCTTGACCCAAGGTTAGGACCATTTCTGATCCTTCTGCTCCTCGGTTGTTATCCCTAGGGCAATTGCTCCTGATGTGACCAGTTCCTCCACACCTAAAGCAGGTGCGACTGGTCTCATCATTGGTGTTGTTGTTAGGGTTGTTGCGATTGTTGTCATTTTCATTTGGCTGATGATTCTGGCATGGATAAGTTCAACAGAATTTGGCGCTGTGATTCTTTCGGTTGCATTTGTTACAATGCATCTCCCTGCAGGCTCCATTATGATGGAATTTGCACTGGTTGCATTTTGGAAGGTTTCCAGCATAGGGTCTCCTGGTTGCTGGTGTAATAGGGGTCGTGGTCGCATGAACAACACGTTGCTCCCTTGAGAACCCTTGAGTGTGTTGTCCCTTTCTCTTACCTTCAGACCTCAGCTTCCTGCTCTTAAGCTTGGGGTTTGGAGTTCCATGACAGGTTGTCACTTGTTGGTTTCCATGTTTGTTCCTTTGGCTGGAGTTGTCAATGCTATTCCTGCCTCCATTTGGGTTGTTTGCATTGATCTGTGCCATGGCAGCGGTTACTGCTGCCATTACAGCAGCTTGAAATGTAGCAGGGTCCATCTGCAGGAGTGGTGTCTCGCGGTTGCGCTTGTTATTCTTGCGGGGTGGCATTTTCCTGATGCACATTGATAACCCAGATCATAAGTAATGATCATCATTCCTGGTTGTACTCTATAAATTTTCGCATCTTGTCGTATACTTCTTACTGCCTCCATCTACATCCCTATGATGTATTTGCGGTAATAGGTAATCACGGATTTGGCACGATTGTTACGTCTATCCTTAGATTATATGGGTTGTTTTAGTTTCGAGATCCTTAAGTATCTAGTGGTTCCGAGGGTTCGCTTGTGCATATAATTGAGTCTTTGCAGTAATATGAAATAAATATAACACATAATCGTTTCAGGGGTATGTACCATCTTAGTACACGAAAGAGAGTCATGTCAGAAGTAGGGGGAACTAGAAAAGGCTGATCCTAATCGTGGCGGGAAGTGTCTGGTGGCGGTACTGGTGAAGTGGACGCAGCTCGGAGATGAGCTACTTGTTGCTCGGTATCTCGTAGGCGTACTTCCCAAACTAACTGTCTCGCTTGAGAGTCTCCATTCACTTCCCGTGTTTGCCTTTCATCCCTCTTAATAGCAAATCACATTTGTTTCGTTCGATTTGGGGTGTCCTGAGCTTGGTTATCAATACCTCGGGTGCGTCAGACCAAGACTGGGAGGGCCTGGTCAGCGGGTCCTTTATGGCCAATGGTCGGAGAGACCTTGGTTCCTGCCCTAGGGTGGTCGTATCCCCTGCTGGTGACTCTATTTCCAAATTTCGTATGCCCAAGGGGGCATGGGACCACTGGGGACTACACGATAAGTCGGTACTCTAGCTTTTCATGGATGGTTGATGACATCAGATTCTGCATCCGAGTCATCATCATTTCTGTCCTTGGGCTCTCCCTCCTCGAGGTCCACTATTGACTCAGCGGGTTCACCTGCGAGTTCTACTTCGTGTCCCTCCTGGGGTTCTTCCTCTAGGTCGAGCCACCCGACTATTCCTTGACTAGGGTGATAGGGTTTCCTGGCTAATGATACTCGTCTATAGCGTATTGCACGATGGGCTATGAATACTAGAAACAAATAGCATACCAATTACTCCTATAGCTCTACGACTATTGCATAGATTCAGTTGAGGTTCCCTTCTTGGAGATTAAGGGGTATGATTTTAGGTTCCTAGTTATCACGATCTCTTCACGACATGTGATGGTTGTACCTTGGAGGGAATGTAGTTGATCAGGCTACATCCGCTCCTTGATACAACTAAGAGCAGTCCTGACTTAACCGAGATACTAGCATTATCTTGTTTGGTTCGGTGTTAGGTTCCTATTCCTAATGCAAGCAAGGGTGTTTTATTTATTTGTTTTGTTCAGAGTTATGTTAGTCCCTCTTTTGGTTTATAGTTGCATATCAATGTGTGGCTCGACATGCTAGTTCACTATAAACAAAGCTCTGATACCAACCTGTCACACCCCCGAACCAGACGGCGGAAACGTCCGGGGGCTGTCGTGACTCAATTGAATACCATAACATTGAATATATATGAAACATAACAACATTCGTCACCATGCATTAATATAATACAACCAGTAGCGTTTACATGAAATACATTGTTTAAATATTACATTCTCAAAAGTAATTGTTAGATACTAATTAAGCAACAGCGAAACGTCATAGAGTACAATTCATCCTTCACTTAATCTGTTACCTGAGAATACAAGTATTTTGAAAAACGTCAACATATGAAATGTTGGTGAGTTCATAAGCGGTATTTGAAGAAAAACAATGTTCGTATCGTTTGAAAATCACCAGAAAATCCGATATTTTCTGAAAAGAGAAGCTTTCGAAAATGTTTGTGAAGATCCATAGGTATGCTTGTTTGTTTCTATACTTAAAAAAAAATGTTCATTGAAGATGTATGCATTTCAAATCTGTATGTATTGAAAACCCTAGGAAAACCCGATGTTCTCCTAGTTCCTTGAATTACATGAAGTTACATTGAAACCATTGCATAGCGTATAGTGTCAGTCCCAGGCGACGTTGGAAGGTTCTCGAGCAGGATTATTTACTACAAACCCGCGTTACACAAACGCCCAGTTTATAGTTATACTAACGAACCCGAAGGCGTCGTCAGTACTAATCGCGTTATCCAATCGCCCCGACTAGGTGTAGTCCCACATCCAAAGAGAAAGAGGTCACGAAGACCCCGGTGACTCCATTAACCGGTTGGGGATAAAAATGTACGAGGGGTCCCAGACCCGCCTCGCAAAAAGGCAGACTCCACTGGCGACACTAAAGGACCCTTGGGGACCAGTAGTCTACAGCCATTGGAAGTCCGGTTACATCGTGTCGGATTGGTAAAACCCAACACTTCGTAAGATAGAGGTCTTCGGGCCTTAAGATCAGGTCATTGGGCTAGCTAGGCTCAACGAACAAGATTTTACACTTTTGGGGCCCAAAGATGGTGCGTAGACGTCTGTGCACACTCGTATGTATAGTGAATTCCAAATCGTTAGTTGTATGAATCGTAGTGTCGTAGTGTCATAGTGTCATAGGGTCGTAGTGTCATAGTGTCGTAGTGTTAGTAGTTTCGGATTTTATTGGTTCGAGACCGAACCAATTCGTTTAACAACGACTTTTGGTATTGTAGCGTATTGTATTTCGTCGATGGCCGCGATGCCATTATTTAATCAAATTGTGTATACTGAATTAGCCTTGAAATATTTCTGTTTTCAGCCCCTCATTATTTGTAAAATTTACATTTTCAACCCTTTTTATTAAATACTTCCCGGTTTGGTCCTTAAACTATTTTTCTTGACATTTTAACACCAAAAATTATTGAAATTAATATTTTTCAGCATATTTTTCATAGAAAACAGTTTAAGTCCCTGAAAATGCAATTTTCTCGGTTTTAGCCCCTTCTTTTCGCAACTTTGACAATTTTGGCCCAAATTGTGAAACTTTTGCAACTTTGGTCCTTTTTAAATTTGGAAAGCATTTTAAACCTTTGAAAATGATTTGGAACACTTATAGTCCACTGTTTTACAGAAAATTACAGTTTTGGCCCTCCAAAACAGAAAAATCCGCATAATGGGCCTCATTGGGCCGAAATTTTCATTTTTAGCCCATTAAGCTTGAAATTTTAGTTTTTAATCCTCTAATTGAGTATAATTCCAGAAATAGTTTTATGGAAACTGTTTTGGCACACTTCATCCATCAGAATCTGTGAAATGTCAATTTGGGCCCTTAATTTTGTATTTTTCACATTTTTGGCCCAAAATTTGTGTTTTTAACCCAAAGAAAATTATTACTAAACCACTTAGCCATTTTTCTTGAAACACTTTGTATGTAGAAACATATTTGAAGCTAAGATCATAAAACATAAGTTATATCTCGGTTTTGAGAGGTTTTATGGCTAGATCCAACATTAAAACACATAAAAGCATACATATAAGCATGGAAATCATACAAGGCATACAAACACATATAGATCTACACTTTCACTTGTATTCTCCCCCCCCCCCCACAAAACTCATAAAAACAGAAAATAGGGGGTATGAAGCTCACCTTAGGGGGTAGTTTCAGTTCTTGAAGAAAAGATGGAAGAAAACTTGGTGATTTTCGGCCCTAGCACCCCTTGATGAAGATCTCGAGTTTATGGAGTTTTCTAGGAGTATGATCACCAAAGAAACTTGTTTAGAATAAGAGATCTCATGTGAGAGGGGAGTTTTGAAGCTTAGGCATGGAAAAACTTACCAAAGGATGATGATAACCTTGAAGAATCCTCTTGAAACACAAGAAAAATTTCGAGACTTTGAATGGAGAGGAAGAGAGAAGTCTTGAGTGATTTAGAGAGATTTTTGTGAGGTGTGTGTGTGTATGGGTTACTCTCGGCCAAAACAAGAAGGGGGAGGGAGAGAGAAAAGAAAAGACCTTGAGGTGATGTTTGCATGGAAGAATGAGAATGCATGGATGTTTGGTGGGTAATGCATGGATATATGTTGGACATTATGGAGGTGGCACCTCCTAAGTCAACTCTCATAACATTTCCCTTTTTTTTTGTCTTATTTGATCTTGGGCCGAGATTTTGGGCTAGGAGGAAGGGGGGTGAATTAGCTTGGCTCAATCCTTTCTTTGGTTCGAAATTATGAGGCCCATAAAGAAAAATTTTCGGCCCATTGGGCCTTTAAGGTAGTTCTCGGCCCAGTAGGTCCATGAGAAAAGTGTGGGTCATTCTAGGCCCATTAAAGCACAAAATACTATATCTTAATGAATGTGAGTTCAAATAAGGCCCAACTTAAGACTCTTAGCTTAAAAGAATTAAGTTAAGGGTTTATTGGTCCATTAGGTCCAATGGGAGAATCATAGTCCATAATGAACTTGAGTCGGGATATCTAGCGTTTCCAACCCTTATTTAGACATATGAGATATATTTGAATGAGAGTGGAGCATGATATTCCTTTAGAGTAAAAGTTATTACACTAGGTGAATGATTGCATGAGAGTAGAATTTCCTAGCAAAAATGCTAGTTGTGACATATAGTAGGAGCTAAGATGATTACCTTGGTGTTTTAAAGCTTGAAATGGATGATTTTTGGACCTAAATCTTTGTTTAAGGAGAGAGGTTAGAGAGAGAGTGAAAAGGATCCAAATGAGTCTTAAATCACTTTAAATATGGTTTGAATTAGATACACGGTGGAATTCTACCCGATATCGACGTTAATCGCTGCTTAGGGTCGCACCCGATTAAGTTGTCGTTACCCGATATGGTCAAAACTAAAACTTTTCTAATTACTAGTTTGGGACGTTTTCACATGTTTCCAACATGTTTGGATACTTACAAAGTCAAAAATAAAAGTTTTAACTTAATGGACCTAATTCAAAGACGAAATCGAAACAACCCGCTTAAGACGAGTTTTATTAACGAAACGGTTACGGTGAGGGAACAAAATTTCGGGTTGTTACATTATCCCCCTGTTAGAGGGTTTCGTACCTAAATTCAAGAATTAAGATACAAGATTATGGAAAAAGGTGTGGATATATCTACTTCATCGAATCTTCCATGATCCCAAGTGATTTCAGGTCTCTGCGTGCCATTCCAGCGAACATTCGTTATCGGGATACAGCTGGATTTCAAACGTTTGGTTACTTGGTATAAGATCTTACTTTGTTCGTCCAGAAAGTTTATGTATATCGATGTTCTCGGTCACACTAGAAGGGATTTCTATGGTTTTATCAGACAAGTATTCGTTAAGAATAGAGGCGTCAGGTACAGGATGAGTGTTGCTAAGTTCTGAAGGTACACGAAGTTTGAAGGCCACGGAATCGATCCTAACGGGAATCTCGAAGGGTCTAATGTACTACGAGCTAGGTTCTCCGTGCTTTCCAAAGCGTATTGAGTCTTTCCAGGGTGAGACCATTAACAGGACATGATCTCCAGCCTGGAATTTCAAAGGTTTACGTTGTATACTGGCGTAACTCTTCTATCGACCTAGTGAAGTTTTTCAATCGATCTCGGGTCCGGATGATCTTCTCGATGGTCTCATGGATGATTTCAGGATCAGTGATGGTACTATCGGGGAGTCGACTCTTGGCTAACTGTGTGACTCCTATTTCGACCTAATACGAAGGAATCTGTACTTTTGACCGCAGAGGGTTCCAAGTGGTGCAGTCTAGATACTGGTATGATAACTGTTCTTATACAAGGGCTCGATCAAAGGTAAGTGGGTATCCCAAGTTACTTGGCAGTTTATGACACATGCTCCCAGCATGTTTTTCCATGACCTGAATAACTTTCTCACTCTGTCCAATTGTCTGAGGATGATAAATTGTACTCATGACCAGCTTGGTTTCGTGAGTTTTCTGGAGGGACTTGCCTAGACCTTGAGGTAAACTTGTTATCTCAACAGAAGATAATGGAATTAGGTATACTACGCAGTCGGACTACTTCTTGGATGTGGGTTCGCATGAGTATTTTCATTATGAATGATTCTCTGATCGGAAGAAAGTGAACGGATTTTTTTATCGAGGGATCAACATTTTTCCCAAATGGCATCGTACTCATTCGGGAAAACTAGGTAACGTGATGGTGAAATCCATGTTGGTTATTTACCATTTCCATTCAGGTATCTACGCTGCTGGAACAGTCCCGAGGGTTTTCTGACTTGGCTGCTCAGGTCTGAGCGAGTAAACGGGGGCAGATCGTCATTGTCAATGTCTTAGTCTTGTTATCTAAGTTTTCCTTTCGGCTAAGGGCACCTCATATTTATATCTTTCTGATCGAAGATATGCTGTAGTCTCTTATGGTCAGTGAAATTTTGCGTACTCGATTCCACTGAGATCATGTTCCTCATTCTTTAGTGCAGGAACTGCCGTTCCTAATTCCAAGTCGTGAGTTGTGTAGTTAACTTCATGTGCCTTCTGTTCGTCTCAAAGCGTGAACGATAACTTTTCCTTCCTGCCTAAGCACATAATCTAAAATCTGATCAGACGCACCACAGTAGACAAAGGAATCCTCTGTTTCTTCTGGCAGGGATAGGATAGGTGTGATGTATAAGTCTTACTTCCATGCTTGGAATGATGTATTTCGCTGTTCACTCCAATGAAAAGGGTACACCTTTATGTGTCGTAGTGGTTAAGGTTTTGATGATTTCGGAAAAATCTTCTGGATGGACTTGCAACAATAATCAGTGAAACCCAAGAATTGACAAGTTTTCTATGGGTGTATTTGGTGTCGACAATTTCTATTGTTTCGATCTTAGGAGGATCCACCCGTGTCTTCATCGCCTACTATGTAACCAGAGGAAAATGGTTTGACCGAAGGGTATTAATACGAACTCTTAATGATCATATCGAGTCATGAATGTTGTCTTTGAAACATCACTCCTATGAACTCGTAGTTGATGGTGTCTCGACCTAAGGTATATCTTCGAGAGGTAGTTGGCTCCCTGAAATTATCGAAGAAGTCATCTAATTAAGGAAAGAGGATATGGGTTTTGACGGTCAACTCATTAAGCCGACCGAATAACTCCTGCATTTCTACTGGAGCAAAACGATACGGAGGTTTGGCTATGGGGGTAGTTCCAGGGATTAACTTGATACGAGACTCAACATGGCGTTCGGGATGTCACACCCCCAAACCTGAACGGCGGAAACGTTCGGGGGCGGATGACTTCATGTGGTAACGTAACAAATGAATACATAGTAAAGAAAGCAATACAACCATCACATATATAATTGAAAGTTTACATTTTTCAAAAGTTACATGTTCAAAACCAATTACAATATGATGTCAAAATATGAGATTAAACTAGCGCCGCAGCATCCCTTCATCAAAAGCATAATGATACCTGAAATTACTGATTTCCTGGGACATACAAGAAATTTTGAAAGAGTGGATCAGCATTTAAGCTGGTGAGTTTCATAAGTATTTAAATGACAATGTTTGTATGAAATGAAATGTTTTGTCCTTGGTTGTGTTGTCTTTAGAAAATCCTATATTTTCTACTAATATAAAAGTAGCCTTCTCTCAAGACCAATGTTTGTTTCTGAAAATGTATGTAAGTGTAAAATAACCAATGTGTTTGAAAACCTTGTAAATCAATGCATTTTAATACCCCACGTGAGTTTTACAACCATACTATTGACTCGGAATGCCTATACACAATGTTCATTAGGCGTTGGAATGTTATGACGTTTGTTACCCCAAACGGTGGACTGTAGCTAACAGTCAGGGCGCGGGTTGTCAAGCCCGTATAGATCTATACACAAACACCATGCTCCCCCTCCAAGGGATTCTGGTATATAATACAGGACTTGAAATGTGTACTCGAACGTACGTGAAGTTTATGTCTCACAAAACCGTGGTATAAAAACAGATTTACGTGTTAAAATGTTCGTTTGTTCTTGTATATGAAAGTGACTTCTTGAAAATCATGTTTCTAGTATGTAAAAGTTAGCAATATCCTCGTAAAACTATACCTATTATAGTTTTCTAAAAGTGTGTCTCTTTTGTTTAGAAATACCTAGAAAAGGAATCACTTGTTATGAAAGTATAGATTTTTGTAGAGCCTAAGATAGACAAGTATACATAAAATCTAAGAAAAAGTTTAGTTTATACATGTATTACAACAATTTATATTTCAAAAGATAGAATTTTATTGTAACATATTTTATATACGAAAGTTTCCTATAAAGTTTATAAATCACATGTGATTTGGATATATAAAAGCATATAAAATAATTCTTTATGTAACACACGATAATACTCGTGTGTTTTACTTGTATTCCCCCCCTTGAAAGCATATAAAAGCATTTAGAATATCTTAAAAAGGTTAATTAAGGGGTATGAACTCACTTGAAAGTTTGAAGATAGCGAGATGGAAAACCGGGCAGAGTTTCGTCTTGGGAAACGGATTTTTCTCGGGATTCTCGGGAATCTCGGGAGTAAAATCGACCCTCGGGACTTGAGCAAAAAGACCAGAGCTTCGGGGTAGTGCGGGCACGGAAAACGAGGCAAGATCATGAAAGAAAGGAGAGAAATGGGGTGAATTTCCGGGAACCCTCGCATTTCTATTTATAGGGGGTCTGAGAAGCCTCGGTACGCGGGGCGTACACTCGTACACAGCGCGTACGCATATGTCATGCATGAGCGAGTCCTCGACTACCTCGGCTTCGGATGGGACGGGTCGGATGGGGCGGGTCGGTAGCTTCACATAGGGGCGACGTGGACGGACCGAGACTAAGGCCCTCGGGTACGCGGGACGTACGAGGTTACGCAGCGCGTAACTCGGATGAGGACGCTGACTCTTCCTTCGGATATTACCGGATTTTTGATTTAAATATATATATAAATTATTTAATAAACTTCAAAAAATCATATCTCCTTCATACGAACTCCGTTTTCGATGGTCTTTATATCCACGCGAAGGTGAGACTACGCTCTACAACTTTCATTTAGACTCCGTTGGCAAATTCCGAAATTATTTTTATTATTTAATTATAAAATGACGTGATTAAGGAATTTCTTTAAAAATTCATAACTTCTTTATCTGACGTCGGTTTTTGCCAGACTTTTCACCGCTGAAATACCATTGTCGAGACCTTCGATTCTCGTTTAGGTCATTCCGGCCAAAAGTCGCTCGATCTCCGATTCGAGTTTTTAGCTGTCTGTTGCTAAGCCGAACTTGGAAAAATCATAACTTCAATATACGAAGTCGGATTTGGGCGTTCTTTTTACGTACGATCATGGTTTAATGACATTTAAACATAGTAGGTAGTTAAATAGAACTTTTTGGACATTTTAATATCAAAGTTAATTTTATTAACTCAAAAGTGGTTACAATACTTGACTTTTTAGGTCATTACAAAGATTTGAAATATAGGGTTGTCACATCATCCCCCCGTTAGAGGGAATTTCGTCCCGAAATTTAAAGTAGTAAAGATACTAGTGAATATGAAAAAGATGAGGGTACTTTTGTTTCATCTGATCTTCGCGTTCCCATGTGAATTCAGGTCCCCGCTTGGCATTCCAGCGAACCTTCACGATGGGTATGCGACTTTGTTTTGTTTGCTTGACCTCTCGGTCCATGATTTCTACCGGTACTTCCACAAAGTTGAGGCTCTCGTTGATCTCGATCTCGTCGAGTGGAATAACAAGATTCTCATCGGACAGACACTTTTTCAAGTTCGAGACGTGGAAGGTTGGATGTATGTTACTAAGTTCACGCGGTAGGTTAAGCTTGTAAGCCACAGGGCCGATTCTGGCAAGAATCTCGAAAGGCCCTATGTATCTTGGATTTAGTTTCCCACGCTTTCCAAAGCGTATTAAACCCTTCCACGGTGAGACCTTTAATAAAACGTGGTCTCCTACCTGGAATTCCAAAGGTTTCCTCCTTTGGTCAGCGTAGCTTTTCTGTCGGTCTCTAGAGGCTTTCAATCGTTCACGAATCTGAACAATCTTCTCTGTCGTTTCTCGTATGATTTCCGGACCGGTGAGAGTGCTTTCAGGAACTCTTCCTTTAGCTAACTGGGTATCGCCAACTTCAGTCCAGCACAGAGGGGATCTGCACTTTCGACCATAGAGGGCTTCGAACGGAGCAGCCTTTATGCTTGTATGATAACTATTGTTGTATGAAAATTCGACAAGGGGTAAATGGATATCCCATGTCTTTCCAAAGTCAATCACACAGGCTCTTAGCATATCTTCTAAAGTTTGTATCGTTCTCTCACTTTGCCCGTCTGTTTGTGGGTGGTAGGCTGTACTCATGTCAAGCCTAGCCCCCAGGGAACTTTGTAGTGACTGCCAGAATCTTGAAGTGAATCTACTATCTCTATCGGAGATAATGGATATCGGAACACCATGCAGTCGCACTACTTCCCTTAAGTAAGTTCTTGTATGCTTTTCCATTTTGTCAGTCTCCTTGATGGGTAGGAAATGTGCGGATTTGGTTAATCTGTCGACGATGACCCATATGGTATCGAGTCCACTCGTCGTCTTGGGTAACTTGGTTATGAAGTCCATAGTAATTCCCTCCCATTTCCATTCTGGTATCTCCGGTTGTTGTAGTAATCCTGACGGTTTCTGATACTCGACCTTAACCTTAGCGCAAGTAAGGCATTTACTTACGAAGGTAGCAATTTCTGCTTTCATGTTAGGCCACCAGTACAGTTTCTTAAGATCCAGATACATTTTATCCGAACCTGGGTGAACGGAATATCTTGAGTTGTGTGCTTCGGTCATGACTACGTTTTTGAAACCACCATGTTTCGGGTCCAGATTCGGTCCATGAGATAGTAGGCTCCGCCACCCTTGACTTCTAGATTCTTTTCCATTCCTCGCAGGGATTCACCCGCCACATTTTCAGGTTGCAAAGCTTCCATTTGTGTCGCCTTAATTTGTGTGGATAAGTGGGAATGGATAGTCATAGTCAGAGATTTGACCCTCCGACCAGTGTATTCCTTTCGACTGAGGGCGTCAGCTACTACGTTGGCCTTGCCAGGATGATAACGAATTTCGCATTCGTAGTCATTTAGTAACTCAACCTATCGTCGTTGTCGCATGTTGAGTTCCTTCTGATCGAAAATGTGTTGAAGGCTCTTGTGATCGGTGAAAATAGTACTCTTTGTTCCGTATAAGTAGTGTCTCCAGATCTTCAGAGCAAATACCACTGCTCCTAACTCAAGATCGTGTGTCGTATAGTTCACTTCGTGTGTCTTAAGCTGCCAGGAGGCATAAGCAATAACCTTCCCTCTCTGCATAAGAACACAACCAAGTCCTTGATTTGACGCATCGCAATACACTACGAAGTCTTCTATCCCTTCAGGGAGGGATAGTATCGGTGCGGTGCACAAGGCCTGTTTTAGCGTCTGGAATGCCTTCTCTTGTTTCGCTTCCCAGCCAAAGGCCACGCCTTTCTGGGTTAATGTAGTAAGAGGTTTCGCAATGCTAGAGAAGTTCTTTATGAATCTGAGATAGTAGCCAGCGAGACCTAGAAATTGACGAATTTCTGTAGGTGTCTTTGGTGCCGACCAGTTCTCAATGGCCTTAATTTTGGAGGGGTCCATGTGTATACCTTTCTCGCTAACAACGTGGCCTAAAAATTCGACTCTTCGAATCCAAAATTCGCATTTAGAGAACTTCGCATAGAGTTTCTCCGTTCGTAGTGTTTCTAGGACTTTTCGTAGGTGCTGACTATGCTCTTCCACACTTCGGGAGTAGACAAGTATATCATCGATAAAGACGATGACGAACTGATCCAAGTAAGGACGGGATACCCTATTCATTAGGTCCATAAATACTGTTGGTGCATTGGTTAATCCGAACGGCATCACTACAAATTCGTAGTGTCCATAACGAGTTCGGAAAGCTGTCTTTGGAATATCCCCCTCTAGAACTCGTAATTGGTGATATCCGGATCGTAGATCTATCTTTGAGAAGTAGTTTGCTCCTTGAAGTTGATCGAATAGGTCGTCAATACGGGGTAGAGGATAACGGTTCTTGACAGTAAGTTTGTTCAGCTCTCTGTAGTCGATGCACATACGAAATGATCCGTCCTTCTTCTTTACAAACAGGAACGGTGCTCCCCAAGGTGAGAAACTTGGTCTTATGAATCCTTTTTGAAGGAGTTCATTAAGTTGACTGGAAAGTTCCTACATCTCTGTTGGTGCGAGGCGATAAGGTGACTTCGCTACCGGGGTAGCCTCTGGAACTAAGTTGATTCTGAATTCGACTTGGCGTTGTGGTGGTAATCCTGGTAGTTCTTCTGGAAAGATATCGGGAAAGTTGCGTACTACCGAAATGTTCTTGATGTCCTTCAGTTCTTGACTTGTATCAACGATGTGCGCTAGGAATGCTCGACAATCCTTCCGCAAGCACTTTCGATCTTGGATGCACGAAATGATGCAAAGGTTTGTACTTGATTTGTTGTCGTAGATAACTAATGTTTTGTTGTTAGGGAGATTAAGACGGACTGCTTTCTCAAAGCACATGATGTCGGCGCGAAGAAGACTCAACCAATCCATGCCGACTATGACGTCAAAACTTATAATTTGGACCGGCATGAGATTGATCGGAAAAGAATGGCCGTCTAAAGTTAACGTATAGCCCATGTGTATGCAGTTAGTGTTTTCGGTTTTTCCATTGGCCATCTCTACAGTGAATGATTTTTCTAACTTGCTAGGTTTAGGTTTAAGTAAATGAATAAAGTTTTGACTCACGAAGCTTCTCTCCGCTCCACTATCGAATAATATGCATGCATATGAATTATCGAGAAGGAACGTACCAGCAACTACAGTTGGGTCAGCTACAGCTTCGTCGTGGCCTATCGCCAAAATTCGTCCCACACCGCCGGTGCCTGCTGCCTTAGGGCAGTTCCTCTTGTAGTGGCCCAACTCGCCACAACCGTAGCAAGTATGGCCTACACCCGCACTGGGAACTTGAGTGATCGGTTTTGCGGGGTCCTTGCAGAAACGGGTTGTGTGTCCCTTCCTGTTGCAGTTGGCGCACTGCATTTCCCGACAAGGTCCATGGTGGTGGTAAGTGCATTTGGTGCACTTTGGAAGGTTACCCACATAAGGCTTTGTGGGGTAGGGATTTGTAAGGACTGTAGTAGGTACAGTGGTAGCATTCACTGAAACCAATTGTTTCTTTGCGAATTCTTGGGAAGACCCACCCTTCCCTTTATTCCATACTCTCTTCCTGTTGTTGTTGTTGTTGTTGTTGTTGTTTCCTTTCGGTGGTTCTGGTGCAGAAACGGTTGAGTTCTGATGACCTCCGTAGTCAATCAGAGATTGTGCCAGTTCCTTAGCACTTTCAAAGGTGTCAGGTTTGGAAGCTAACACGCTTGATCGTATTTGGGGCGTCAGTCCCCAGATGTACCTTTCTATTTTCTTGCTCTCGGGAGTAATCATATCTGGGCAAAGGATTGCCAGATCGTAGAATCTGTTGGTATAAGTTGCGATGTCGGTACCAACCATTCCAAGAGTCCATAGTTCGTGTTCGAGCTTTTGAATCTCTCCCTGTGGGCAGTATTCTCTCATCATCATGGCTTTTAGGCGCTCCCAGCTTATGGAGTTTGCCACTATCATGTTAAGTACTTTAACGTGGCCATTCCACCAAGTTAAAGCTCTATCAATAAGGGTGAAAGTTGCAAATTTGACTTTGCTGTGCTCGGGACAGGAGCAGATTTCAAAGACTGACTCTGTCCTCTCAATCCACTGTCTCAGGGCTAACACACCACCAGATCCATAAAACATCCAGGGCTTGGCATTAGTAAAGTCCTTATAGGTGCATTCTCGGGGTGGTCCATGACTCTCGCCATGGTTGGATGGGTGTGTGCCAGATCCCGAGCCATTATTACTCGAGTTATTGATCTGTAACATGGCAGCTGCTACTGCTGCGGTGACTGCTGCTTGGAACATAACAGCATCAAATTGAGGTGGTGGAGGTGGTGGTGGTACAGGTGCTTCCCTACCGTTGTTTCGCCTTGGATTCCTACGCGGAGGCATCCTTCAACTATAGGTTGAAAAGGTAAAGATAAGAATTCCATAGAATAGAGAATTAATGTGTCTCATGAACTAAACTGCTATAGTTCAACAACAGATGCTAGTATGAGTCTTAAAATAGAAGGATGAAAGTTATTTGTAAGACTGAAAGTATGAAACAAGTATTTGGTTTCTCAAAGACTTTTCAAGGTTTGAACGAAATACTCAACGTAGTAATAATAGTGTCACTTATATTAATATAAAAGTTGATACAACGATCATGATACAACGATCATGAAAATTTGACCCCTATTAGGGTCTCCAATTACAAAGTTCGATAAATTTAAAGACTTTTAGCCGAGGTCCTAAGCTATGGCAAAATTTGAGTCTTTGACAAGCACTACTTGCGACGTAGTTTGCGCTTGGAGCTTGACTCTGCATCTGATTGCTTCGACTCCATTAGACGCCTATCAAAAGCGGCTTGTTGTTCCCTCAGTTCAGCGAGGGCTGCAATCATTTGCGCTTGGAATGCCTCGGTTTGGAGTTGAGAATTGTCTTGTATCTTGTCCAGCCTACGGATGTCAGAAGTGTGAACCTGCACTTCCACGTTGACATCTCGGAGTCGGCTAGCTTGAACTCCGGACTAATAGGACTGATTGGCTAGCTTACCCACCATTACCGGGAGTGCCCGATCAGCCGAACCTCCGCCGCGGACATCATAGAAGTCCCGACACATGCTGTAGGGAGGGCGTAAGTTCTGTTGTTGGCTCCAATGATGGAGGTGACTTCCCCAGACGGGAATCGGTCCTTGAAAGATCCTTACGAAGACGGGAGGTTGAACTGGTGGTGGATCGATCATTTCCGGTTCTGAGTCGGTACCGGAGTCATCATCCACTTCTATGGGTTCCTCGTCCTCTTTGGGATCATCTTCGACCCATCCTCCGTTGCCTTGGTTGGGAAAGTAGGGGTCGCCGGGGTGGTGAAATCCAGCCATTTGACTGTACGAGAAATAGGGCTATAGGAGTTGAATAAAGTTGAAACTTGCAAAACATGTAAGTTAAACTAGTTTAGGTAGCAAATACTCCTATAGTATTTAAATTCTTGTGTTTGATTCTAGTAACGGTTTGGTAAGTTTTGACTTGTTGCTTACTACGATCATTCCTCGATATACGTTGGTCCAATCTCGGGCAAATATAGTTGATCACGCTATATTTGTCCAAAATCTGATTACATATATCGAGGCTTAATCGTAGTGTCAACTTGTCTAAATACTTTTTGTATAGTTAGATATCATGAAAATAATTTGTTGTATGCATGTAATTATACTTAAATGAACTATTAATTTAAGTTAAACGTAACGCTGCTTAAGCGTAAAAAGAAAAATGTTTTGTCAGAGAGTATTAGTCCCTTAATCATTTATAGTTTGTATATCTTATGTGGTTCAATATACTTAGTTCACTATAAACATTGCTCTGATACCAATCTGTCACACCCCCAAACCTGAACGGCGGAAACGTTCGGGGGCGGATGACTTCATGTGGTAACGTAACAAATGAATACATAGTAAAGAAAGCAATACAACCATCACATATATAATTGAAAGTTTACATTTGTCAAAAGTTACATGTTCAAAACCAATTACAATATGATGTCAAAATATGAGATTAAACTAGCGCCGCAGCATCCCTTCATCAAAAGCATAATGATACCTGAAATTACTGATTTCCTGGGACATACAAGAAATTTTGAAAGAGTAGATCAGCATTTAAGCTGGTGAGTTTCATAAGTATTTAAATGAGAATGTTTGTATGAAATGAAATGTTTTGTCCTTGGTTGTGTTGTCTTTAGAAAATCCTATATTTTCTACTGGTATAAAAGTAGCATTCTCTCAAGACCAATGTTTGTTTCTGAAAATGTATGTAAGTGTAAAATAACCAATGTGTTTGAAAACCTTGTAAATCAATGCATTTTTAATACCCCATGTGAGTTTTATAACCATACTATTGACTCGGAATGCCTATACACAACGTTCTTCAGGCGTTGGAATGTTATGATGTTTGTTACCCCAAACGGTGGACTGTAGCTAACAGTCAGGGCGCGGGTTGTCAAGCCCGTATAGATCTATACACAAACACCATGCTCCCCCTCCAAGAGATTCTGGTATATAATACAGGACTTGAAATGTGTACTCGAACGTACGTGAAGTTTATGTCTCACAAAACCGTGGTATAAAAACAGATTTACGTGTTAAAATGTTCGTTTGTTCTTGTATATGAAAGTGACTTCTTGAAAATCATGTTTCTAGTATGTAAAAGTTAGCAATATCCTCGTAAAACTATACCTATTATAGTTTTCTAAAAGTGTGTCTCTTTTGTTTAGAAATACCTAGAAAAGGAATCACTTGTTATGAAAGTATAGATTTTTGTAGAGCCTAAGATAGACAAGTATACATAAAATCTAAGAAAAAGTTTAGTTTATACATGTATTACAACAATTTATATTTCAAAAGATAGAATTCTATTGTAACATATTTTATATACGAAAGTTTCCTATAAAGTTTATAAATCACATGTCATTTGGATACATAAAAGCATATAAAATAATTCTTTATGTAACACACGATAATACTCGTGTGTTTTACTTGTATTCCCCCCCCCCCCCCCTTGAAAGCATATAAAAGCATTTAGAATATCTTAAAAAGGTTAATTAAGGGGTATGAACTCACTTGAAAGTTTGAAGATAGCGAGATGGAAAACCGGGCAGAGTTTCGTCTTGGGAAACGGATTTTTCTCGGGATTCTCGGGAATCTCGGGAGTAAAATCGACCCTCGGGACTTGAGCAAAAAGACCAGAGCTTCGGGGTAGTGCGGGCACGGAAAACGAGGCAAGATCGTGAGAGAAAGGAGAGAAATGGGGTGAATTTCCCGGAACCCTCGCATTTCTATTTATAGGGGTTCTGAGAAGCCTCGGTACGCGGGGCGTACGCTCGTACGCAGCGCGTACGCGTACGTCATGCATGAGCGAGTTCTCGACTGCCTCGGCTTCGGATGGGACGGATCGGATGGGAAGGGTCGGATGGGGCTGGTCGGTAGCTTCGCATAGGGGCGACGTGGACGGACCGAGACCAAGGCCCTCAGGTACGCGGGACGTACGAGGTTACGCAGCGCGTAACTCGGATGAGGACGCTGACTCTTCCTTCGGATATTACCGGATTTTTGATTTAAATATATATATAAATTATTTAATAAACTTCAAAAAATCATATCTCCTTCATACGAACTCCGTTTTCGATGGTCTTTATATCCACGCGAAGGTGAGACTACGCTCTACAACTTTCGTTTAGACTCCGTTGGCAAATTCCGAAATTATTTTTATTATTTAATTATAAAATGACGTGATTAAGGAATTTCTTTAAAAATTCATAACTTCTTTATCTGACGTCGGTTTTTGCCAGACTTTTCACCGCTGAAATACCATTGTCGAGACCTTCGATTCTCGTTTAGGTCATTCCGGCCAAAAGTCGCTCGATCTCCGATTCGAGTTTTTAGCTGTCTGTTGCTAAGCCGAACTTGGAAAAATCATAACTTCAATATACGAAGTCGGATTTGGGCGTTCTTTTTACGTCCGATCATGGTTTAATGACATTTAAATATAGTAGGTAGTTAAATAGAACTTTTTGGACATTTTAATATCAAAGTTAATTTTATTAACTCAAAAGTGGTTACAATACTTGACTTTTTAGGTCATTACAAAGATTTGAAATATCGGGTTGTCACACGGGAGGAATTCTCGGGATTTCTTCGGAAAAATATCAGGAATATTACAGTCTTCGGAGACGCTCTCGGAGTCTTTAACTTCTTGTTTCTCGCTGATTACATGGACTAGGAATTCCTGACACTTCTTTCGCAGAAACTTTCGAGTTTTAATGTAGGGAATGATGCAAAGATTTGGGCTAAGTTTGACACCATATGTCATGAAGGTCTGGTCAGAGGCGAGACTGAGACGAATAGCTTTCCATAATGAGGTATATCAATGCAATCGGGGCTCAATTGATACATACTAAAGATAACATCAAAGCTCATTATTGAAACTGACATCAGGTCAATGAGGAAAGAATGATTACTCAATGTAAGGATATAGCTTGGGGATAAGTCGTTACTGCACTCATTCTCACTGGTAACCATATCGACGGTAAATGTTTCGGTTATTAGATGAGGACTATGTTTACAATGATATTTGAATAAATGACTAATAAAACTTTCTTGACACTAAATTCGAAAAGGATATGAGTATAGGAATTGTCGAGAAGAAATATACCTGCGGCGGTGGTGGGATCAGCGGCTGTCTCCTCTTGCTTCACAACTAAAACCATTTTTGCGTTGTTGACGTTGTTAGTGGTTGCTGTTTTTGGGTAGTTTCGCTTGAAATGCCCGATCTCTCCACAACCATAGCAGGCTCGAAAAGTACTTGATCCGAAAGCTTGACCAATTAACTGAACCGGTGCTCTGCAGCTTCGAGTAAGGTGTCCCTTCTTGCCACAGTTGATGCAGATCATCTCACGGCATGGGCCAGGAATACGATGGTGATAACTACACCTGTTGCACCAAGGGAGATTACCAGCATACCCAGTGGTAGGTGTTGGAGCTGTAGGCACAGCAACAGGAGTAGTGGTAGCTTGAACTATAGGAACAACGGCATGATTAGTAGCAATTTGGACTACTCCAGTTTCATGCCTCTTGGAGGGTCCTTGGGAGTTCTGACTCTTTCACTTTTTCCAGAAAGCCTTCTTACTCTTTTTACGCTCGTTCTAATGCTCCTGAACATTTTCATGGTTTTGAGGGTTGGTGTTACTTCTTGGTACACCGAACCTATCAGGGCAGAAATATGTCAATGCGGCAGTCACTGCGGCCGAAATAGCCAACTGGAACATCACTGGGTCGAATCGAGAAGGAGGTGGGGATGGAGGGCTATTGTTACTTGAACTGGATCCTTTCTTTGAAGACATTTCGATCTAAAGTGATTAGGAAAAAGAGGATGGTAAGTCCTCTAAATTAATTCAAGAGATATGTAACAGGGGATATCTCTTTACGACAGACGTATAATTCTATTAAGCGATAATGCAGGAATGAATTATCATGGCAGACAAACTATCGCTAAATAAATGATCGAAGGGCAACGCTTGAATGAGAATTCTCTACAACAAAGTTGGATCTAGAAATACTCCCATAGTATTTCATGATTCACCGCGACGACAACTCGTTGTTTGTGGTATTTGGGTAAGTTTTAGGCATACTGAACACCACAGTCACTCCCAGGCACATGTTGGTCGTGTCTTGAATGAATATAGTTGATCAGGCTATATTGACCCTAGACACGACTACATAACTGCCCAGGTTTAACCGCAGCGTACAACACCCATTTACTTATGTTTTGTTCTACTTGTAGTTACGGATCTAGGCGGTTAGGTATACTTGTATGTTTCTGAAAATACTTATATTTTGAAGTATACTTTTACTTCAGAGCACTTAGGCCCCTTAATGTTTATAGTCTTATACCATGTAAAGTTTGGTATACTTAGTTCACTATAAACAAGGGCTCTGATACCAATCTGTCACACTCCGAAACCGAAGGCGGAAACGTCTCAGGGCGGAGGTGACTTCATGTGAATATCATTACCAATGTACATAGTAAGCGAAGTAAAACACAAAACATTACATTACATAGATTTCATTACTTCAGTTGAAAAGTTAAGTAGTACAATTTTTATAGATACATAAGTTTAAACAAAAGAAAGACGTGACTTCCATTCGCTCCGTCTTCAGCAAAAGGACGCGGGGTACCTGTCTAAGGAGAACCTGAGAATACAAGCATTTTAAAAATCAGCATAAAGCTGGTGAGTTCATAAGCGGTTTGTTTTTATGAAAATGTACGAGATTCCCTTTTGGTTTTCTGAAAAAGTTACGACCCAAGAAAATTCCTTATTTTCTTAAAAGTAAAGTTTAGTTGTTATGTTATGTTACACGATTCTGGTTATGAATTGTGATTACCCCAGGAAAATCCTATATTTTCCTAATGTGAAAGATGTGTACTGAAAAACATGTTTACCATTATGAAATGTAAAGTTATCCGGATTGTTACACTTTTCTAATTATGTACGATGTTTCCCAAGAAAGTCCTATACTTTCCTGAATGTTGGTTACCAAATGTGAAAGATGTATTAGTTTTAACACATATATAAAACTAATATTTACAAAGTAAATTAACTACTTTATTCATTATTACTATTAAATAAATCTCTGTTATCCTAATTGTGAGTTCCATAACCATACAATAGACTAAATATGGCAATAAGTAGTCCATATCACCTTATGACTTTCGTCACCCTTGATGCATTTCGGTTCGGCTATAGCTAGCAGCCAGGTGCGGGGTAGTCAACCCCGTATAGATCTATACACTCAATTCACGCTCCCTATCTAAGAGATTCTGGTTACAAGGACGGTCCTCCACTCGCGTATCTCTGTGGAGTGTTCACTGAGGATGTGTCTCCAATTATATAGGATTAACAAGTTTACAAGTAATAATGCTAAATGTCTGATTCTATGTTTTTTTTATAAAGACGATCCTCCACTCGTGTATCTCTGTGGAGTGTTTACCGAGGACAAAACATATAACTAATCTAATGCTTTTAACAATAATGTTATGGTACAAATCACTTGTGAGATATATAATATAACATTATATAATAAGATATGTAATTGGTTGGTAACTGGTTCTGCAAGTTAAACAACTAATTAATACGGTTTCAATTGTTAAAAGCAAGTGTAATATGAAACATTTCCAATGAAATAAAAATGTTTAAGTACAAGATATTCTTGTACTTTTGCTTGTATTCCCCCCTGAAAACATTGAAAAAACCATTGAAAAAGGGTAGGGGTATGAACTCACCGGACGGGGAATGTGACGACTAGGATGCTAAATGTCGAATCGAGGCTTGAATACGAGCAAGGTTCCTATGTAATATTAAATAATACACAAATATATCTAATTAGATTTAAATTACTAATTAGATACACTTAAACATTTCCAAGACGTGAAAACACTTCAAAATAGGCGTTTGGAGTGACCCGGGTGACTTTTCTGGACATGAATGACTAGGATATGGAGTTTACTCTTCAAGAGTAAACTCTAAGGAGTGTTCACGGCCCTATACACCACATCCCCATGAGTTTACGGCTATAAACTCATGGTGGGTGTTCTTATGTACTAAATGGCCTTAAATCAAATGAGAGGTGTTGCTAAGTTTGGTTCTAGGACATTTGAAAGGAACTAAACCAAACATATGGACTAATTGATCAGTTTACGGTAGTAACTAAGTGTTTACGGCCGTAAAATCTCACCCACATAATTCTTAAGTGTTTTGAAGGCTAAAGACTAATCACAAATGATTCAACTCAATTTTACAAGACTTGGGTTGAATTTAAGGCATCAAATGACACACTTCTAGGAGTTTACGGCCCTCGAGCATATGCTATGGCTGTAAACTATCAATTAGAGGGTTTTTGATATGTTTAAGGCCCCTAAATGATTTTTGGTTGATTCTAGGATTTATTCCAACGCTTATGAGGTGTGTAAGTTGCACTTTAACACCGAAAAAGGAGTTTACTCCCCATGAAATGGTGTTTACGGCCCAAGCTTGTTCTTGGGCAGTAAACTCATGTTTAATCCTCAAAAATGATATTCAAGGTGTTCTAAGTCCAATCCAATAAGTCCTTAAGCCATATCTAAGCTCATATGGTGATTTGGAAGGGTTTTAAGGCTCAAAAACCCCATTTACATGTGTTCAGGGCCTAAGGCTGTTCCAGGGCCGTAAACACATGTTTATGGTCCTATCTCATGAATTGAACACGAAAATGAAGGCTAAGGATGTTATACTAGGAGCTAAGATGATTACCTTGGTGTTTTGAAGCTTGAAATGGATGATTTTTGGACCTAAATCTTTGTTTAAGGAGAGAGGTTAGAGAGAGAGTGAAAAGGCTCCAAATGAGTCTTGAATCACTTTAAATATGGTTTGAATTTGATACACGGTGGAATTCTACCCGATACCGACGTAAATCGATGCTTTGGGTCGCACCCGATTAAGTTGTCATTACCCGATATGGTCAACACTAAAATTTTTCTAATTACTAGTTTGGGACGTTTTCACATGTTTCCATCATGTTTAGATACTTACAAGGTCAAAAATAAAAGTTTTAACTTAATGGACCTAATTCAAAGACGAAATCGAAACAACCCGCTTAAGACGAGTTTTATTAATGAAACGGTTACGGCGAGGGAACAAAATTTCGGGGTGTTACATCAATGGTCTCTATCAAGATGAGTGGGATACGAAGAGTGATGTCGGCCAATCACGTATCAAGTCTAATAAGTGGATCGATCGGGTGTGAATCTTGTGGGGTATCCGAAGGGAGTAGTGGTCTGTCGAAGGTTGGACCAAATCTCCACGAGGATTCTCATATGGTCCTAAGCTCTCGGAAGGGTAAAGCTTTTTAGTGCTTAGAACATAGTGTACTTCTATGACAAGATCATCACTGGCGTGATCACCATCCCGAAGTTCCTAGCGTTCTCACTCGTACTGGATGTATAGTCCTTCAGGTTGGTTCTTAGGAAGCTCGGGTTGCCTTTGGTTTCGCGTTTCCTGTCAACCGGTTGTTAGAGGCTTTCTAGATCGTCGAATGGGTTGCGTGTCTACGGTATCTTTTTGTCGTAGAGTGGCTATCTCAATCTTGTGTAAAATGAACCTGTACGAATGAATCTTGAGATATTCCCAACGGAAACCCTCAGGGTCAGGGAGATAGGGTTTCACTAGATGAGTGTTGGACTATCTCGGGAGGTGGTTCTACTATTTCTGCGTGAGATAGTATTCGTGGAACACCTAATAGTCCAATGAATCTCTAAGACTTTGGTTTATTCTAGTGCGGAAAGCGCATGCTCCTGAATAACCCCTTGACTAACACCAAGGCTGGTGTTAAGCCTATAATCTCTTCGGGATCTGGGTCATGAGGCTTAACGCAACTACTTTCGCACTTTGATCAGGTATTCTTGGCTGTAGAGGTTATCCTGTGGTTCTCAGTATCCTAGTGTTCACTTCGGAGAATGTAGTCTATCATCTACAAGGCGACGGCGATTTCCTCCCTGCGAGAGGGTGGAGGGTTATAGGCACTACTTGTCTGCAACGGGGTGGACGAAGTACCTGAGTAGTGCGAACATCTTCAGCAATTACTCTTCCGAAGGTTCTGAGTTTTCTCGATCTAGGTCAGATCTGGTGAGTATAGGTTCCCATCACTCGGAACTTTAGTTTTTCTCATCCACTCTTCTCAGAGTTTAACTTATTGCAGCTCTCGGATTTCCGGGATATTCGCTGTCATGCTTAATTCGGGGGATTAAGCGTGAATGGATGGCCGTAGTCAATGTTCTTGACTCTTACAACTCGAATTTCTTTACCAACCGAGGGTGTTAGCTACTATGTGGGCTTAACCGGAATGACAACAACTTCGGATTTGTGGTCATTTTAGTAGCTCAGCCTGTAGAGGTTTTCTTGACTCTAGCTCCTGTTCCATGGGATAGGATGAAGGGTTTTTCTAGGGAATCTACTACGTTATGCTTCGGGTGGTTATCGTCTTCTGGAATGCATGCAGTGCCTTTCGCTTCGGTTCTTATCTGTCTAAGGAGGGTTGGTTAACAGCACGCGGTACCCCTCTCCTGGGTACTTCGGAAGGTTTGAGATAAGAGGGACGACTGACGGATCGTATTAGGTTTGATTATTTGTATTATGATTAGGTTCGGAAAAACCTTTATTTGCCGAAAGGGCTATGGAAAAAATTCTTTTTACACGGCACTAAGGATTTACACATGGCTGAACGAAGTCAAACCATGATCGGTAGAGTCGTCGAAATTTGCATACTTCGACATGACATAAAATGATGATTGATAGAGTCATGCGCCGAATAGCCACATAAGTTCTAGGCGTCTCGGGTTTCGTCCTGTGTATCACTGTCGCGGATACTTGGACCGATAGAGTCGACGCGGAACTATAGAGATTCCTAAGTGTTTCCGAATAGAGTACCTTTTCATGAATGGATTCTCACAAGGCATTTCTATAATAGCCCAACATATACTAGTCATGTATATTTAAGGTGGGGAGGATTGTTGACTGAGCGACTCCGCCCTAAATCCACAACCAAACGAGGAACGGGAAATGAGGCAGCATTCACTCACTCTAGGTCTGTCCATCTTAACTATACATGGTCGTAACGTATATGTTTAGCCATTATAGTGTTACCTGATGAATTTTTAACATTTATAACAGTGCTGCGACTTTCGCCTTACTGGGAAAAATTTACATTTGAATTAGTCTTTTATTGTTTTTAGTTTAGTCATCCGAGATCGAGAGACGTACCAAAACCTAACGAGTTCCTCGACGCTTCTCCCTAAGCAGTAGAGTTAGGCTCCTCCTGTGCCTTTGTTGTTTCCTTCAGTTGGGCAATCCCTTTTGAGGTGTCCAATCTCGCAACATAGGCGGCAAACCTGCTTGGTCGCTGCATTGGCGATTGATGCAATACGTTCCACCGGAGTTCTGCATACACGAGCAGTATGCCCCTTCATGTTGCACCTAGCACATAAGAGTTCCTGGCATATACCATGATGATGGTAGCCACACTTGTCGCAGTGGGGAAGGTTTCCTAGGTATGGTCTTTTTGAAGTCAGGAGGGATGGATTGACAGGAGTATTGACTGCCTCAGCTTGTTGCCCTTCGGAAGGTCCTTGAGCCGAGGTATCTCCCTCCTTGATCTTGTGTTTCTTCTTTAGTGGATTCGGTTGAGGTTCTTGGGTGGCTGGGTATGCAGGTGTTGGTTGTTGCTGTCCATTGCTAGGATCGGAATTCCCAACAGGGCCCTTGCTAACATTGGCGTTGTTAGCATTCAGGTGAGCCATGACAGCTACTACGGCTGCTAAGACTGCAGCTTGGAACGTAGCTTCATCGTATAAGAGAGTAGGTTTCTTGCTTGTGGACTGGTTACGCTTCTTTGGTGGCATGGTTTTCCTACACGAAAAGGAATACAAGATTATGAGAGACGATGGCTAGCCCTGGACATATGTGTCCTGACTGTATTAGGCATAAATTTTTCCCGTGCCTAGGGTACTGGTTGTCTGAGTGTCGACCTACATCCCTATGATGTAGTCCTGGTGATCAAGGTAGGAGTATGAGTGTCGGAAAAGACCATAAGATGCGAGTCGTTCCTACTATGTTACCTTTATACTGGGAAAGGTTTCATCCTCCGATCCGGAAGGATTTGAGAATAGTTCGGAATGAACACCACGGAAAGAGAGGCTTATGAAGACTTATGGCTAAATACCCTCAATAGAGGTGCGGGGTTCCTCTCTAATCATGTAACTGGCAACGGGAAACGACGATTTACCTAACATATAGCGTGAGTAGTGTAACCACTAACTCACTAAATTGTATTATTTTAAGGGTTTATTAGTGTGACGAAAACGAGGAAAAGACAATTCTAGGGTTCCATGTATTGGCTCCCTCTGTCTGCCTCGTATCTTTGGCTGGTATCGGCGTTGGTTTCCTTCGGGTAGTTACCTAGGGTTCTCTCCTCGTATAGACATATTAAATTTCTACTCCGCCTTTCTTCTGATTCCGTCTCTGAGTGTCATCACTTCATGATGGATGACTGGAATCTCGGAAGTTTAGGCGAATTTCTCACCGATGTCCCTAAAAAGATATAGGCACTTGGTGAATTCAATAGTCTCGACCCGGTTCATTTATTTCCGAACAGGAAATCTTCTCAATGAACCTCCTCTGGGTCTGAATCAACTCTGCTGTCAAGCACTGAAGTGGGTAGGGTTTTCTACGGGGTTCGTGCGAGAATGGAAATGTCTAAAGAATTCTAAGAGATTATTAACATTTCACTGGATGATCCATATCGAGTCCTGCTACGATTACACATGGTTTACAAATCATATGTAGCTTAGATCCGATAGGCCTTCGAATATGTGATACTACTCTATATCCACATCCCAACGAGGAAAAGGAAGTAGAGCGAAACCACACATTCTTAGTCTATGGGATCCTTATTATATATAACCTTGGGAGTACACCCTCTGTAGTTGTAGGTATATTAATAAGGATCTTTTTAGTTCTTCACACAAGGTTATTTAGGCATCCTAAAATACCCCTATGGTATTTTAATTTCTTGTTTGTTTCCTTATCTTCTGAATATGATTCTGGGATTAGTATGAATCTTTTAGTATTCCAAAATACTCCTATAGTATTTTAACTTTATGTTTGGCTCTAGCATTCCTAGTTGGTAAGTTTCAGACCTGTTGCACACCACTATCACTCCCAAGCACATGTTCATCGCATCTCGAATAAATGTAGTTGATTAGGTTACATTTATTCCAGCTTACGATTACATAACTGCCCAGGTTTGACGGTAATGCTCAACATCCAAAGACTTTTATTATTGTTCTTCTTGTGATACTTGTGTTCAAGTGTTTAGGTTCTGGATGTTATTATACTTTGGTAAAATATGGTTATATTTTAAAATATAATTCTTGGTCAGAGTGTTTTATCCCTTTTGTATTTATAGGCTGTATATCTTCTATGAATTAATATACTTAGCTCACTATAAACAATGCTCTGATACCAATCTGTCACACCCAAAAACCGGAATGGCGGAAACATTCTGGGGTGGATGACGTCATGTCAAGTATCATAACACATGCATTATAGTAATCAAAGTACAACAAAACATTGCATTAATAGTTAATAGTTTTACATGATTTACTTTACAATACATCAAGGTAAAACAAGTAGATATATATGTGCAGCTTGGCACAAAATAGTCTTCAACAGAAGCTCCTGGACTGTACCTGTCTAATGCTGACCTGAGAATACAAGTTATTTGAAAAGCGAGTATCAGCATTTTTACAAATGCTGGTGAGTTCATAAGTATTTAGTGACATTTTATTCAAATAACCTTATAATGTAATAGTTTAAGAATTTACAGTGTATTAGAGTTCTTTCCAGAAAATCCTATATTTTCTTTAATAAAAGCAGTCTTCTACCAAGACTGGACGGAGTTAATGTGGTAAAAAGTAGTTTTTCCCTTAAACGCTATCATTATCAAAATACAGAATTTGATTTTTAAAGAAATCAGGGGAGATCAGGGAAAATGACATATGCCTCAGCAGTGAAGACTGCTGACTAAGGTAAAAGGGGTCATAGACTCCAGGAAAGTATCAAATGAACGACATGCCTGGCTCAGTCTAACAAAGAGAGACACAGACCCTAGACGGTACCAAATGAAAGGTACATCTAATAAGGTCTAAACAGAGAATACAGACCGCAGACAATATCAAATGAAAGATACATCTAGCAAGGTCAAAACAGAGAATACAGACCGCAGACAGTATCAAATGAAAGATACATTTAGCAAGGTCAAAACAGTGAATACAGACTGCAGACAGTATCAAATGAAAGATACATCTAGCAAGGTCAAAACAGTGTGACTCTGAAAATGAGTTACCAGCATACAGTGTAAATTGCTGGTGAAATACCGTTACCTTAAGGCCATGAATTATAAGGTAACCTGGGATACTCGTAACCATACTAACCGACACTAGAGTACAAGACGCCCTACAAGGGTCTATAAAATATGACATTTTTCACCCCTTGGCTTGCTGGCCCGTGGACTGTAGCTAGCAGTCAGGGTGTGGGGGTGTCAATCCCGTATAGATCTATACACACAATGTCCGCTCTCCCTACAGGAGACTCTGGTTACCAACTAGACGACGGAGAAGGCCGTGTCTCGAAGATGGATCCCAAATAGTGGGTAATGACTTCCAAACAGTGGGTAGTGGGTTTCTAGTGGGTAGTGGGTTTCTAATGTAAGTGCTGAACTAGAGGTAGAGACTCATAACTGAACTGACTAGAGTAAATCTATATGGCTATGCTCGTATACATAATATATAACTAATGAATCAAACGACCTTCGAATGGGCATCCGATCCCACCAGACCACATCTCAACGAAGAAAAGGAAATAGGGCGGACAAGCCTTCCTAAGTCCTTTAATCATTATTTATATGCATCTATACAAGCACAGACATACATCTAACTACGTTTGAGTGTGTAACAAGTGGAATCATATCGTGAAGTATAACCAAATCGTGATGTGTAACCGAATCGTAAGTACTAACCGAATCGTGAAGTATAAGTGTCACCAAATATAAGTATATCACGAAGTAGAAGCGACAACAAGTGAAGTAGGAGCGTATCGAGTGTAAGTGAAGTAGAAGCGATATCAAGTATAAGTGAAGTAGAAGCGATATCAAGTATAAGTGAAGTAGAAGCGTATCACTAAGTAAGAGTGTAAACAAGAATAATCATTTAACTAAGTAGAAGTATCCACTAAGTGAAAGTATAACAAGGCAGTGGTATATAACGAGTGGGGTATCAAAACATGCAAGAAAATTTTATACTTAAGAAAAACACGACTGGGTATTCCTTTGTAAAATAAGTTTGAAAACCTTTAGCATTTCTTTGGAAACCTTTCATAAATCAGTTTTAAATGAAACTTTGATAAAACAATTTAAGTAAGAGATTTGAACAAGTGGAAACATTTTAGAAAACCATTTACAGTATCAAACTCACTAAAACAGTTAACAGTGTCGTAAATCCTTGTGCATGTGAGTTATCAATCACATGTGATTGATATGATAACTGGCATGTTTAACTTGAATTCTCCCCTATAAAACATGTAAAAACATTTAAAAGGTTCATTTAGGGGTATGAACTCACCTGTAGTGAGTGGTTCTGATGACAATGTTGGATCTGTTGCTAAGTATCAAGTGGTGACTTGAGTACACACGCGAATCCTATTTAGCACATATTGATACATATATGAATATAATTAGTGTTATGAACAACTAACTATTGAATTGGGACCACTTTAGGGACTAGTAAACACTTATATTGAAGTGTTACAACCATAAATTATTGTACGAAGGGTTAAAAGGCTATACAAGAGAGTGTATGGCCTGAATACACACTATATGTGTGTGTGGCCATGTGTGCGGCCAGGTGTGCTGCCAGCACGTGTGTGCGGCCATGTGTGCTGCAAGAAAACATGGTGTTCTTGGTGTTCTTGGTGAAAGATGTTACCTTTCCGGATGATACTTGATAGGATTTTCGAGTCCTAGCTTTGTAAGAGTGTAGGAAATGATCAAAATGACCAAGGATAGTATATATAGGAGGGTGTGTGCGGTTGGAGGTGTGTGTGGTTGGCTTGTGTGCGGCTGCCTGGCCGCACACACCTGGTTTGTTGTGTTTGGCTCGTTTTTCCAATGCTACACCCAAACTAACCCATCCTCCGACGCGTATTTCGATTATACTCAACCATAAGCGCTCTTTTAGACTCGATACTTCATTATAAAATGGCAAAACGAATCTAACTTTGATAAAAATGAAGAATGTAAACTAGAAATTTCGGGTTGTCACAATCGTTGAGGCGCCATGATGGTTCTGATGTCTTGTCGTCGTCTTAGTGCTTCAACCATTCAGAATGTCTTTAATCTTCTCGATGGTAAAACTGATGATGAACATATAAACCCCCAAATCGTTGATAGGTAATCGCTCTGAAAATCGATTTTCCCCTGATAATATTGACGCCGGTACTTAGTCGACGACCAAAGCGTCATAAAGTAAGTTGTTTTCCTTACCCTGTTACATCGTTTTTCACATTTATGGCTAATTTGTTTTTAAAAAAAATTGAAATTAACTAATGCAATGTGTATTTTGTAAGTAGAATGTCGAATACAAGAAGTTGTAGTTCGTTGGATGATCTTCCAATAGAGATTTTGAGTCGAATTATTGTATTATGTGGGTCAGAATCTGCAAAAGACATCATCTCTACAATAATTTGGTAATTCTCACTAAACATCAACTAATGAATGTTTATTTGAAGAAATATAACTTGATTTATTAGTTATTTACTGTATATTTCAATTTTGAAGTTCAAAAAAGATGTATACAGTGGGGTGTGATCCTCAACTGTTTAGAACAACATCCACGTACATGATTGAAGGGGTGAGTCCTAAACATCTTAATGATGATTTATTTATACACAGATGTGCAGTGCATAATAACATTGAAGCCATTTTTAGACAAGGAGTGGTATGTGTAATTTTTGTAATTTTATGTAATTTGATTTCATTTATTTATTTTTAGTGTCATTGATGTTAATGATATTGTTATTCTGTTAACAAGAGGAGTGCTTATGTAATTGAAATTTTGATGTCGGAATGACTTTGTTGAGACAAGTAGCAGATGAAGATCATCTTGAGCCAATTTATTTGCTTGGAATGATCTACATTTCAAGAGGGCCTCCTCAGCGTGATCAAGGTATGTATGGTATATATGTACATTAAAATTTGTATATAGTTAATTAATACATGTTTATAGTTTGGGGTTAATATTTAGTGTTGTGTTGTATAATATTTAATGTTATGTTGAAACGGATACATTGGATTAATTGATAGTTTTTAATGTGTAGGTTTATAGCTACTTGATGCGTATTTTGGCTGGGCAGTTCTGGATCATGGGGAGTACATAGGTGTTGTTGATAATTCCATAGATTTTTTGAAGACTTTTGATGTTGTTCATATACTTACAACGAATAACATCACATTCCAATGTGAAGAGGAACTTCATTCTGTTAAAGGGGCATTTGTAGTAGGACATGAAGAGGATGAGGATCCACAAAGTTATTGCATGGTTTGCCGTTGGTATGTGGAGTATGGTATGTTTTGTAGTTTTCTTAAATATGTACATGGTTGATAATGGACAGTAATAGTTTATTCAGTATATATTAATGACTTTCAATATCAATGTTTATATTAATATCAGTGTTTATATTATATTGTATATGTAGTTGGATATTTTTTTATTTTAGTTTATGTTGTTATTTTTTGGTAAAAGGGCATTTTGGTCATTTTATTTTGCTATGGCGTTTGAGTAGTTAGTTGATGTTGTTACTTGATTAGTATATATATGTTGTGTTGTTATTAAGAGACTAAAAGTGTAAAAGTTTGGAAATTAATGTGGCAAAATGAATGTTAACAAAAGCTTACTATTCCTAACTCTATCAAGATTTAATATATATACATATAATAGTGTTTATATTATGATAGCAAAATTAAATGGTTGTGTTATAATTATCAAATTTTACATATATTTTAATTTAGAGTATGTTACTTCAATGACAATGGGTGGATTTTGTATACAATTGTTGAGGTTGTTATTTTGTGTTAATAAGTATAATAATGTTTCTATATTTTTTATAACCTATAATTATGTATACAATTTCGGTAATTATTTTATTTTTCAAAGAGATTTCAGTTTTTGAATTAATAGTATTGACAAAAGTACCCTTACCATTTACATATTAAGCTTTGTATGTATAAGGGCAATTAGGTTAATTCACAGTCTAAACACTTAGGCGCCATAATTTAAAGTCAGAATCATCTCGTTGTTTCAGTTTCTCGGAGATAGATCAACTACCATCCATTCCCAAACATCAAACTTCCGACACGGTGATCAATAAACCCTAAAATCCATGCTCTTGCATTATACCACTCGAAGCAGTTCAACATCATGGCAACAAATTCTTCATCAACAAGAATGCGAACAAGACAACAAGAAACAATGATTACTGCTTTGATCGAAAAAATAGTAACTATGGTTAGCAGAAAATTACCAATCGATGCTTTTAAGTTCCAGTTAGTGTAAGTTTCGTGACAATACACAAATTCTATTTGTATATGTAGTTAATTTTGTGCTTAATAGATGAATTTTGTTCATTTGTAAATTATAGTTGCAAACTCTTTAGAGATTGTACAACATCAGACGCAATATATCAAAACATGGACACAAATCGATTAAGGTTTCATCCATTTAGTGTTGATATGGAAGAAGTCATCCACAAATGCAGAAACTTGAACAACCTACACATACTCTTCAACGATGGAATGGTAATCTTTTTTTATGCATTCTATTAATTACACATGCAATTTGTTTTCTATATTTATATTTATTTATATTAAAATTGTATGATTACTTAATGTATTTCAGGCGAAGTACTTTTTGTTAGGAGAAGATGAAGCAAGGAAACAGTTGCTTCAAGATGTAGCCGATAAGGGACAGTTGGATGCAATATTCGTTATGGGAATGTTGTTGATGGCCGAAGGCAGTGAAAGGAAGCAAGAAGCTCTGATCATGTTGAATAATGCTTACATTAGTACAAGAATAAGTTGGAATCTGAGACAAACCTTTTACAAGGTTCAAAGCCACTTGGTTAGGGGAAGGAGATCAAAGCAGACACAATTCCATGGCTTGCATAAAAGTTGTGCAAAGCATCCTTCTGTGAGCAGATATGGAAGACCTTTTATGCATGAGTACAGTTGGTTGTTTATATATGATATTTGTTTATGGGATGAATGTTTGGTTGAGTTTGATAAGAAGTTTGACATTAGGTTAGATTAGTTATATGATGATTGTGTGATTTACACAATTAATGATGTATATTATATATGTATTTTGGTTTAATGTGAGTATATACTTGTAATTTGGTTAAACGTTAATATATATTTGTAATTTGGCTTAATATCAATACATAAATGTGTTCTATTTTGGATTTGGTAATTAGATTGTGCACTGTGTATGGAATATAGTAAAGTAGTAACTTGATGATGTTAATTTGTTTCAGTTTGATCATTTATTACATCATGGTAAGTTTCAAAACATTTTTTTGCTTACCTTTTGAATTTCTAACATTCTAATTATTTAAAAACATCAAACATTGTTTTTCTTTTTTTAGTTATTTTGGGGTTACAATTTAGGATTTGCATTTAACACTACAATTTATATATTTTAACTATTTATAAAATAATATTCGGATTTAATTTTAAGTTTAATTGAATATTTGATTTAAGTGAACCCTTTAACGTTATATTTAAACTAGTAATTTAAGTATTTCATACTATTCCAAGTTTTGACTTTATTATGCATGTTATTTAAATTTATTACCCGTCTACTACGCGGGTTTTAAGCTACTATTGAATAATATCGACCAAATACTTTGACCTAGTATCCATCCACCACATCGAAATCAAGGGTTGTCGAAGGTTCCCTCATACACTCTTTCTTTGAATCTGTGTTCTATAATTTTAAATTCAATTACAGCATTGTACAAATATTCTATGTCATTATCAGATCATCAAAGTGATTCATCCATTCAAATTAGAAAACTTTGAAGATTGGTTCATTATTCGGCCATTAATTTTGTGAAACGACTTGTTGTTAAGGTATCTTTTCAATATTTATATTGTACATATACATTTACTTCAAACCTCGTCTATTAATTTAAAGCAACATTAATGAACATAATATTGTGTTATTTAAATGTATATTTTACAGATTTAACACCATGAACAATACCAATAGAACATTGATGTATGAAAGAAAATATAATTTTGGTTGTGTATCGCCTGTTTTCATACAAGGGATGAAAAAAATTCAAAGACTTTGCTACCAGTCAACAAAGGTTCATGGACGAAGATAGAATCAAATTCCCATGCATCAAATGTCGTAAAACACCATATAGAGAGTCCGATACTATTAAGCATCGTTTGTACAAGTCAGGTTTTGTTAAGGAATATTGATTTTGGGATAAACATGGCAAAACATCCATTGATGATGACAATACGTCTTTATGGATGGATGGTTCAAACACATTTAAATGAAGGTGAATGTACTTATAGAGAAATGGTCATTGAAGCAATGGCTCCTAATTTTAATACTAGTAATCGTGAGGAGGAGCCAAATGCACTAGATAAAAAATTCTTTGATATGCTAGAGGCAGCCGATAAAGAGTTGTGGTCTGGATGTAAAAAAAACTCACACAACTATCTGTTGTAGCTAAACTATTGAATATAAAATCAGAGTATCGCATACCTGAACAAAGTTTGATGCTATCTGCCAATTGATAAATGATATGTTACCGGAGGAGATTAATTTGGTAGGTAGTTTATATGAGAGCAAAAATTTAATACAAGCACTAGGTTTGCCTGTGGAGATGATTGACTGCTGTAGTTCTGGATATATGATACATTGGAGGGGAGACAAAGATCTTTATCGGTGCAAATTCTGCAATGCAGATAGGTACAAATGGTCAAAAAACTTGGCCAGATGTTCTTGCATATCCTCTAAGAGAATGCATTACTTTCCTGTAACTCCAAGGTTGAAGATACTGTATGCTTCATAAGCCACAACCGCTTCCATGCGATGGCACTCTGAGGATCATGGACATGATGTTTGAGTAATGTCTCATCCATCTGATTCATAAGCTTATAAGCACTTTGACAAAATTCATCCTTCATTTGCAACAAAAATACGTAATGTTAGGTTAGGCCTAAGTCATATGGTTTCCACCATGTGGAGCATTTGGAATACAATATTCATCTTGGCATATTATTATAACACCTTATAATTTGCCACCTTTTAAGTACATGAAAGAGCCTTACATGTTTTTTAACGCACTTGTGCCAGGACCTTCAAACCCTAAGCATAAAATCGATGTATTTTTGCAACCAGTTGTTGCAAAATTAGAGCAGTTATGGGAAGAAGGCGTAGTAATATATGATATATCTTTAGAACAAAATTTCCATTTACGACCAGCTTTGATGTGGACAATAAGTGATTTTCCAGCATATGCAATGTTGTCAGGATGGTCTACAACAAGTAAGCTAGCATGTCCACATTGTGGGAAATATGCACAAGCATTCAGACTAAAGAATGGTAAGAAGATTTCATGGTTTGACTGCCATAGAAGATTTTTACAAGAAAATCACTGTCACACCCCCGAACCAAGGATGGCGGAAACGTCCGGGGGTGGAGGACTTCATGTGTAGTATCATAACAACAACGGTAATAGTGATGAAAGTAAACGCAACCAACATATATATAATTGAAAGAGTTACATCATTGTATGAATTACATGTTTCAAAATCAATTACAATATGTTGACAAAATATGATAAGTTTGGCGCCTCAACGTCCCATCCTCAAAAAGTACTTTGTTACCTGTTTAGCGATTTCCTGAGAATACAAGTAGTTTGAAAAAAAATGTCAACACAACGGTTGGTGAGTTCATAAGTTTTTGTATATAATTATGAAAAAGCTCGTCATGTAATTGTATAGTTGTTCCAGAAAAATCCGATATTTCCCTTAAAATGAATAATGTAGTCTTGTATCCAAAGACTGAAATATATGAGTAATCTTCCTTATTTACAGAAAATAATGTGTGTTTATTTCAATACAAACGCGTATGATATTAGTGAAACTCTCGTAGATTCTTAAGTTTGTTAATACTTTCTGTGAGCTATTATAACCATACTATGACCTAGGTGGCCTGAAAACGACGTTCTTCGGGCGTCGTAGAACTGAAATGACACTTGTCACCACAGACCTGCCGGTCTAGCTGTTGCAAGCAGCTCTGGTGTGGGTTGTCAAGCCCAATATAGATCTATATACAACTATCACGCTCTCCCTCCAGGAGACTCTGGTTACAATACAGGACTTATGATTTATGCGAAGTGAATGTCTCACAAAGTTATTAACGAATTTACACTTAGCACAATGAAAGTTTCCCTTTTGTAATGTATGCATTTTGAAATCCATTGTAAACTATACCTATTATAGTTTATCAAAACAAAGGTAGTAACAGTAAAGTACGTAAATTTTACTTAACATAGTTTATTAAATGTTTGTGTGTAATGGTATACTTCAATAATAACGCTTTGTGTAATCTATGCTTTATCTAGTAAAAATCCATTTGTTAACAGGTTTATGTCTAGATACTAACACAAGAATGTCATACATTGCAAATACACATAAACACATAATAATATACACCTTGCTCAACATGTTACAAGGTGAAATGAAATTACTAGTGCTTTTCTGATTATAACATTTTCTGTAACTGTTATTAGAAAATTTGTAGAAAAATCATAAAATGTCCAAATCAATTTCTGTAACTTCTGGGAGTTTGGAAAATGAGCCTAGTTGATTCATAAATTTTCCCATAATTTTTAGGGACCTCTAACTTGTGTAACCAAGTCCATAATCACAGACTGGTCCGGATTTGTGTTTGAAATGATAGGCAGTTTTGTAAAAATCACCATAAATTGTAGAAAAATCGTTTGGAGATGTGCAAGTAGTCATTTTAAAGCTAATAACTGGAACTACTTACACCTAAAACCGTTTTTCAAAAAAAATGTTTAAGTTGCCCAAAACTGTCCGTGAATGGAGTCCAACTTTTCTGATGAAAGCTGTTAGAAAAATTTAGTTATGTTCTTGGTGATTCAGCTTGTATCCCCCCCCTAAAAACTTAAGAAACATAAAAATGTAGGGGTATGAACTCACCTTAAGTGTTTTCAGTAGATGATTGTTGAAGAATGGAGGTGTTTAACTCAAGGACACTTGGAAATGCCTTGAAGATTTTCGAGAATCTAGCATGATAGTTATGGAGTTTGTATAAGCTATCAATGATTTGAGTAGAATGAAGTGTAAGAATCACAAGGGGGATGGATTACACTTACCAAGAGTGGAAGAACACTTGATGATCAGCCTTAAGATCGTGAGTTAGAGAGAAAAGTTGGAGAGAAAAAGTTGGAGTTCAATCTTTGGTGTAATGAGAGTGTTTGAAGAGAATGAGGAGAGAGGTTGTATGATCAGCCCTTAGAACGTGGGGGCGACTTGTGAAAGGGGGTAAAAGGTACAAGGTATGGTGGGGAGGAGTGTGGGTTGTCATGGAGTGGGTATGGGGGTTGCTTGCGTCATAACTAAAGTAAGGTCAACACTCTACTTTTGTACTTTACCAACTCCTTTTTGGATAAGGTTTTATCCTTAAAATGTGATTAAATCATTAATTTAGGGGTCTTATAATTTAAAATAAAGTTTTGGGTGAAAATCCTATGTCAAAACAATTAAAAACGGGCTTAAAACGCGAATTCAATTGAAAACCGGAAGAAAAGAGCCTCCCAGCGAGACCTCTCGGTCCTAGGCCGAAGTTCGGTCCCTAGGCCGAGGTTCGGTCAGGAGTGGTGCTGGTCTCGGAAGCGAGAGGCTGAACCGGATGCGAGAAGCGAAGCGAAGGTTCAGTCCGAGAAGTAGTCCGAAGCGAAGGCGAGGGTTCGGTCCGAAGTGAGGCCAGAACCGAAGGGACTGTAGTGAACAGTAATGAACAGTACTTTCGGTTCGGTTCATAGGTCAGCAACTTCGGTTCGGTTCATGAACAGTACATTCGGTTCGGATCTTCCTTAGGGGCGAGGTTCGGCTAGTGTGAACAGTACCTTCGGTTCCTAAGATCCGTTTTTCGCGTAGACTTCCGTTTTTGGGCTGTTTTCGCCAAATTCGAGGGTCGGGATGCCCCGAGTGATTATAGAAAGTTGGGAGAGATTTCGAGAGAGATTTGATAGGGATTCCACATACTCAGAGAGATTTGGGAGAGATTTGACATACTTGGAGAGATTTCACATACAAAGAGATATTTGGGAGAGATTTCACATACTTAGAGAGATTTGGGAGAGATTTGACATACTTGGAGAGATTTGACATACTTGGAGAGATTTCACATACAAAGAGATATTTGGGAGAGATTTCACATACTTAGAGAGATTTGGGAGAGATTTGACATACTTGGAGAGATTTGGGAGAGATTTGGGAGAGATTTGACATACTTGGAGAGATTTGGGAGAGATTTGACATACTTGGAGAGATTTCACATACAAAGAGATATTTGGGAGAGATTTCACATACTTAGAGAGATTTGGGAGAGATTTGACATACTTGGAGAGATTTGGGAGAGATTTGACATAAGAAGAGATAGAGTGAAAACGATTGAGAGCGTTTTCGCGTGTGATGAATGAGAGTGTCCGGCTTCGCAATGCAAGGTCCTTAGACCCCGTTGTGCCATGTTTTAGGATCTTACACACTCCCTATGAGTATGCAACATTGTTTTATTGTTCTTGTTCATTGTTTAGCACTAAGGTTAAAGAAATTTAAACACACGAACTTTCCAAGTGATGTTTTCTCATTAAGATAGTGAGTTATACAGTAATTACATAATATAATCCCTATCATACAAGGTCTAATTGAGTTGACCGGTTTGACTCATTGACCTTGTCCGGCTTAGACTTGACCCGAATTTGACTATTGTCACATCATCCCTCCGTTAGAGGGAATTTCTTCCCGAAATTTACGCTTTGGCCAGGACTTTAAGGGTTTAGGAAAAGGTGCGGGTACTTTTATTTCATTTGGTCTTCGCGTTCCCAGGTGAACTCAGGTCCTCGTTTAGCGTTCCAATGAACCTTCACGATAGGAATACGACTTTGTTTCGTTCTTTTGACCTCCCGATCCATAATCTCTACTGGCTCCTCTACGAAGTGGAGATTTTCGTCAACTTCGATCTCATCGAGAGGTATTACAAGTGTCTCGTCGGACAGACACTTCTTCAGGTTCGATACGTGAAAGGTGGGATGTACCTTATCGAGTTCTTGAGGTAATCGAAGTTTGTACGCCACAGGACCAATCCTGGCGAGGATTTCGAACGGTCCAATGTACCTCGGGTTTAGTTTCCCACGTTTGCCGAAACGTATCATTCCTTTCCAAGGGGAAACTTTTAGTAACACACGATCACCAACCTGGAATTCCAAAGGTTTGCGTCGCTTATCTGCGTAACTCTTTTGCCGATCTCGGGAGGCCTTTAGCCTTTCTCGGATTTGAACAATCTTTTCTGTGGTCTCCCTTATGATTTCAGGACCAGTGAGGGTGCTATTAGGGACTTGCCTCCTAGCTATCTAAGTATCCCCCACTTCAGCCCAACATAGGGGTGATCTGCACTTGCGACCGTAAAGAGCTTCAAATGGAGCGACTTTAATGCTGGTGTGATAGCTGTTATTGTAGGAGAATTCAATCAGCGGCAAATGGATATCCCACGCTTTACCAAAGTCTATCACACATGCTCTCAACATGTCTTCTAAGGTTTGTATAGTGCGCTCGCTCTGCCCGTCGGTTTGTGGATGGTAGGTCGTACTCATGTCTAGCCTAGTACCCAAGGATTTCTGCAGGGACTGCCAAAATCTCGAAGTGAACCTACTATCTCGGTCTGAGATAATAGATATTGGTACTCCATGCAGTCGCACAATCTCCTTGATGTATATCCTGGTTAACTTCTCCATCTTGTCGGTTTCCTTTATTGGCAGGAAGTGCGCAGACTTGGTCAATCTGTCTACGATTACCCATATAGTGTCAAACCCGCCCGAAGTCTTAGGCAGCTTGGTTATGAAGTCCACGGTTATCTGTTCCCACTTCCATTCCGGTATATCAGGCTGTTGTAGTAGTCCTGAGGGTTTCTGGTATTCCACCTTGACCTTGGCGCAAGTCAGACACTTGCCCACATATGTAGCAATCTCGGCTTTCATATTCGGCCACCAGTATAATTTTTTGAGGTCTAGATACATCTTGTCTGACCCTGGGTGGATGGAGTATCGAGTCTTGTGTGCTTCATTCATGACCACGTCTCGGATCCCACCGAACTTCGGTGTCCAGATTCGGTTACTGAGATAACGGGTTCCGTCATCCTTGACTTCTAAGTTCTTATCCATTCCCCTTAATGCCTCACCTGCCACATTCTCTGGTTTCAAGGCTTCTAGTTGAGCTTCCCTGATTTGCGTGGCCAGGTGGGAACGGATGGTCATGGTTAAGGATCTTACTCGGCGGCCCGAATATTCCTTCCTGCTTAGGGCATTAGCCACTACATTGGCCTTGCCCGGGTGGTAGCGAATTTCGCACTCGTAGTCGTTTAGCAGTTCAACCCATCTCCGTTGCCGCATGTTGAGCTCTTTCTGATTGAGGATATGCTGAAGACTTTTGTGATCGGTGAAGATGGTACATTTTGTGCCGTAGAGGTAGTGCCTCCAGATCTTTAAAGCGAACACTACCGCTCCCAATTCAAGGTCATGGGTGGTGTAATTAACTTCATGTGTTTTAAGTTGCCTTGACGCGTAGGCGATGACTTTCCCTCTCTGCATGAGCACGCATCCGAGGCCTTGATTTGAAGCATCGCAATATACCACGAAGTCATCAGTTCCTTCTGGAAGAGACAAAACTGGTGCGCTGCATAGGGCTTGTTTTAATGTCTGGAAAGCGGCTTCTTGTTTATCTCCCCACTTAAATACCACACCTTTTTGAGTCAGGGTGGTGAGTGTTTTGGCGATCTTCGAGAAGTTTTGTATGAATCTCCGGTAGTAGCCGGCGAGCCCTAAAAATTGTCGAATTTCCGTCGGCGTTGTAGGTGCTGACCAGTTTTTGATAGCTTTGATTTTAGCGGGATCCACGTGTATCCCCTTCTTGCTAACCACATGGCCAAGAAAATTCACTTCTCTAATCCAGAATTCGCATTTAGAGAATTTGGCGTTAAGCTTCTCAGCCCTCAGTGTTTCCAAGATTAGCCGGAGATGTTGACGGCGCTCTTCCTCGCTTTGGGAGTAGATTAAAATATCGTCGATGAACACAATCACGAATTTGTCTAAGTAGGGTCGACACACTCGATTCATCAGGTCCATAAATACTGCCGGTGCGTTCGTTAATCCGAAGGGCATTACCACAAACTCATAGTGCCCGTAGCGAGTTCTGAACGCAATCTTGTGAATATCCTCTTCTTGTACTCGTAGTTGATGATAACCCAACCTCAGGTCGATTTTTGAAAAGTAGCTTGCTCCTTGGAGTTGGTCGAAGAGGTCATCGATTCGAGGTAAGGGATATCGGTTCTTGATAGTGAGTTTGTTTAGCTCCCGGTAGTCTATGCACATGCGAAAGGATCCGTCCTTCTTCTTTACAAACAGGTTCGGTGCTCCCCAGGGTGAGAAGCTTGGCCTGATAAATCCTTTGCTCAACAGTTCATTTAACTGGCTGGAAAGTTCTTGCATTTCTGCCGGTGCTAAACGGTATGGAGCCTTGGCGACGGGGGTAGCTCCTGGGATTAAGTCGATCCGGAATTCGACTTGTCGTGCGAAGGGTACACCTGGAAGATCTTCGGGGAATACATCGGGATAGTTGCACACCTCGGGAATGTCGTTGATATCCTTCATCTGTTGTTTCGTATCTACTACGTGAGCTAGAAATGCGTGGTACTCCTTTCGGAGATACTTTTGGGCCTTGACGCAAGAGATGACTTGCAAATTTGAACTGGGTTTGTCGCCATAGATGAAGAGGGTTTCGCCATTCGGCAGATTAAGGCAAACGGCCCTTTCGTAACATAGAATGTCGGCACGATGTGAACTTAACCAATCCATACCGATGATTATGTCAAAGCATTTTATTGTGACCAGCATCAGGTCTACTTTATACGAATGGTTGTCTAGAGTGAGGGTACACCCTGAGTATATATCATTAGTGTGCTCTTCTTTCCCATTAGCCATTTCTACTACGTATGTATCTTTTAATGAATGAGGGGTTTGTTTTAGTAATTGTTTGAATTCATGGCTCATAAAACTCCTCTCTGCTCCACTATCAAATAGTACGCATGCATATGTGTTATTGAGGAGAAACGTACCAGAAACCACCAAGGGATCCTTGACTGCTTCTCCGCGTCCCATCGTCAGGACTCTCCCTGCACCACCAACATTAGGAGCTCGTGCCTTGGGGCAGTCTCTCCTGAAGTGTCCTGCTTCACCACATTCATAGCAGGTTTGGCTTGCCCCCGCATTGGCAACCTGGTTGTTTGGTCGTGCTGGCGCTTTACAGAAACGAGCGGTATGCCCTTTCTTGTCGCAGTTTCTGCAGTGCATTTCCCGACAAGCACCCTTGTGGTGGTAGTTGCACTTGTTGCACTTGGGGAGATTTCCAGCATATGGCCTTGGAGGCGCTGGAGCAGAAGCAGTAGTGGCTACACGGACAGCAACTGTCTGTTGCTTCTTTGCGGGGTCCTGCACCGGTTGTTTCTTTTTAACGTTCCAGAACTTCCTCTTGTTGTTTCCTCCTTTCGTTTGGTTGGTGGTGGCTACCATGGTGCCACGGCTGGCCCTATGATCGATAAGTTGTTGTGCCAATTCCTTGGCACTTTCAAAGGTAGTAGGTTTCGAGGCCAGAACACTATCATGAATCTGGGATGATAGTCCCCAAATGTATCGTTCTACCTTTTTCTCCTCCGGAGTAACCATTGCAGGACAGAGGAGTGCTAGGTCATTGAATCGGGCGGTATAAGCTTCGAGATCCTCTTCGAGTTTTTGTATTTCTCCCCTCGGGCAGTACTCCTTTAACATCAACGCTTTTAAGTTTTCCCAGCCGATGGAGTTAGCCACTGCAGGAGTAAGTGACTTAACTCGGCCATTCCACCAAGTAAGAGCTTTTCTTGTGAAAGTGAATGTCGCATACTTGACTTTGCTTGCTTCGGGACAAGCACAGATTTCGAAGACTGCTTCGGTCCTTTCGAACCATTGCATCAGCGCTATGACGCCCCCGCTTTCGTCGAAAGGATCGGGTTTGCCATTAGTGAAGTCTTTGTACGAACACTCCTAGTGCGCCCCGTGCCGTCCCCCTGATTCGAGTTAGTATTCCCAGATCCGGAACCGCCGGAACCATTTGTACCCATTTGCGACATTGCTGCCGCCACGGCTGCTGTTACTGCAGCCTGAAACATCACAGGATCAAACTCCGGAGGTGGCGGCGGAGGGGGTGGTGCTGAGTTTCTGGAAGGTCTTGGTCTTTTCCTTGGTGGAATGGTTCTGACATAAGAAAATAAAAAGAAAGGCTTGTCGTTAAGACTTCAATGGTGATACGAGTCGAGCGTTACTTGTTTCATCTCAATTGTATTTTGTCCGAATTATTAATTTAGAAGTCACTTAACCGCCAAGCTTATGCAATTAAACTTATGAATTAAATGGTGTTGACTCGAGCAGAGTCAAGTGCTTGGTTTGTGTCAGCATCAAAGGAAGTAAAATACAAACCACATTCATTGATAATTTGTTAGTACATATTGTTTTGAGGGATTTGACCTCATAAGGGTCTACATTACATCATAATAAAAGATAAAGTTTTGGTAGTACAAAAGCCCCTTTGACTAGTGTAATCACTTAGTCGCGAGGTCAACCTATTCGCAATAAAGAGTAGCACCAACGCATACTCGAAATCCTAGATTTATAACAAAATATAAGTAGCGCGAACACTACTCGTGGCGTGAAGCATCTGATCCATGGCGGCCCTGGGATGAGGTCGAGGCTCCCTGAAGCTCCGCGATCCGGCGCTCGGCCACGATCACTCTCTCCTCGAGAGTTGCGTGCCTCACCTGGTACTCCCTTACCTCCGCTCGAGCAGCGGTAAGGTCCTCGATGAGTCAGTCCAATGGGTAGAAGTCCCTCTCTAAATCCCGGGTGCGTGCATCGGTGGCTGCCGTAATAGCGCTGAGATTTCGAACCTGGTCTGCCATTTCCCTATTCTGGTTCCCTAAGTTCGTGATGTGTTGGGTCATAACGGGGAGAGCTCTGTCAGCCGGTCCCCCATGACTGAGGTCATAGTAACCTCGTTGGTCGCCATAGGGTGACCTCTGGCGTTGTTGCCGACTCCACCTCTCGATCACGGTTGCCCAACGGGGCTCGGGCCCGTTGTGCCCCCAGCGGTTTGCAGGCACCCTCGCAATGTAAGGAGGGTTGAAGACTTCCTCCTCTGGCTCTTCTTCACCTTCATCCTCATCCATGTCCACCTCTTCGTCTTCCTCTTCTTCTTCTTCTTCTTCGTCTACCTCCTCTTCTTCTTCTTCGGGTTCTTCTTCGGGATCCTCTTCGGGATCCTCTTCAATCAGCTCTTCGGGCTCTTCCTCAATCCAGCCGGCATTTCCCTGGTTGGGAAAGTATGGGTCTCCTGGTAGGTGAAATCCTGCCATGTCGTCTGCGCGAGAATAAAGGGGTAAGAAGTAGATAGCGGTAGATATTAATAATATTGCGATATAGCAACATACAAATACTCCTATAGTATTTTAAATGTTTAGATTTGGTTCTTATAACACTCTTTGTAGGGTGAAGTTAGGTTATTAGACTTGTTGCCCTCCTACGACTATCCCCCGATATGAGTAAGTCACTTTCCGGATTAATATAGTTGATCAGGCTATATCCTTCCCAAAACTGATTACTCATACCAAGGCATACTCGTAGCGTTCAACTCCTCTTCTTTTAGTTTATGTTCTTCTAGTTATGACACTACGCTAGTATGCAATGCATGTAGGTATACTTTTAAACAAGAACTTATTCGTTTTCAAAAAGTATAACCGGTTAGAATGTTTTAAAATCAGAGACTCTTAGTCCCAAATGTGTTTATAGTTTGTATATCCTATGTTGTTTGATATACTTAATTCACTATAAACCGTGCTCTGATACCAATCTGTCACACCCCCGAACCAAGGATGGCGGAAACGTCCGGGGGTGGAGGACTTCATGTGTAGTATCATAACAACAATGGTAATAGTGATGAAAGTAAACGCAACCAACATATATATAATTGAAAGAGTTACATCATTGTATGAATTACATGTTTCAAAATCAATTACAATATGTTGACAAAATATGATAAGTTTGACGCCTCAACGTCCCATCCTCAAAAAGTACTTTGTTACCTGTTTAGCGATTTCCTGAGAATACAAGTAGTTTGAAAAAAAATGTCAACACAACGGTTGGTGAGTTCATAAGTTTTTGTATATAATTATGAAAAAGCTCGTCATGTAATTGTATAGTTGTTCCAGAAAAATCCGATATTTCCCTTAAAATGAATAATGTAGTCTTGTATCCAAAGACTGAAATATATGAGTAATCTTCCTTATTTACAGAAAATAATGTGTGTTTATTTCAATACAAACGCGTATGATATTAGTGAAACTCTCGTAGATTCTTAAGTTTGTTAATACTTTCTGTGAGCTATTATAACCATACTATGACCTAGGTGGCCTGAAAACGACGTTCTTTGGGCGTCGTAGAACTGAAATGACACTTGTCACCACAGACCTGCCGGTCTAGCTGTTGCAAGCAGCTCTGGTGTGGGTTGTCAAGCCCAATATAGATCTATATACAACTATCACGCTCTCCCTCCAAGAGACTCTGGTTACAATACAGGACTTATGATTTATGCGAAGTGAATGTCTCACAAAGTTATTAACGAATTTACACTTAACAAAATGAAAGTTTCCCTTTTGTAATGTATGCATTTTGAAATCCATTGTAAACTATACCTATTATAGTTTATCAAAACAAAGGTAGTAACAGTAAAGTACGTAAATTTTACTTAACATAGTTTATTAAATGTTTGTGTGTAATGGTATACTTCAATAATAACGCTTTGTGTAATCTATGCTTTATCTAGTAAAAATCCATTTGTTAACAGGTTTATGTCTAGATACTAACACAAGAATGTCATACATTGCAAATATACATAAACACATAATAATATACACCTTGCTCAACATGTTACAAGGTGAAATGAAATTACTAGTGCTTTTCTGATTATAACATTTTTTGTAACTGTTATTAGAAAATTTGTAGAAAACTCATAAAATGTCCAAATCAAGTTCTGTAACTTCTGGGAGTTTGGAAAATGAGCCTGGTTGATTCATAAATTTTCCCATAATTTTTAGGGACCTCTAACTTGTGTAACCAAGTCCATAATCACAGACTGGTCCGGATTTGTGTTTGAAATGATAGGCAGTTTTGTAAAAATCACCATAAATTGTAGAAAAATCGTATGGAGATGTGCAAGTAGTCATTTTAAAGCTAATAACTGGAACTACTTACACCTAAAACAGTTTTTCAAACAAAAATGTTTAAGTTGCCCAAAACAGTCCGTGAATGGAGTCCAACTTTTCTGATGAAAGCTGTTCGAAAAATTTAGTTATGTTCTTGGTGATTCAGCTTGTATCCCCCCCCCCCCCCCTAAAAACTTAAGAAAACATAAAAATGTAGGGGTATGAACTCACCTTAAGTGTTTTCAGTAGATGATTGTTGAAGAATGGAGGTGTTTAACTCAAGGACACTTGGAAATGCCTTGAAGATTTTCGAGAATCTAGCATGATAGTTATGGAGTTTGTATAAGCTATCAATGATTTGAGTAGAATGAAGTGTAAGAATCACAAGGGGGATGGATTACACTTACCAAGAGTGGAAGAACACTTGATGATCAGCCTTGAGATCGTGAGTTAGAGAGAAAAGTTGGAGAGAAAAAGTTGGAGTTCAATCTTTGGTGTAATGAGAGTGTTTGAAGAGAATGAGGAGAGAGGTTGTATGATCAGCCCTTAGAACGTGGGGGTGACTTGTGAAAGGGGGTAAAAGGTACAAGGTATGGTGGGGAGGAGTGTGGGTTGTCATGGAGTGGGTATGGGGGTTGCTTGCGTCATAACTAAAGTAAGGTCAACACTCTACTTTTGTACTTTACCAACTCCTTTTTGGATAAGGTTTTATCCTTAAAATGTGATTAAATCATTAATTTAGGGGTCTTATAATTTAAAATAAAGTTTTGGGTGAAAATCCTATGTCAAAACAATTAAAAACGGGCTTAAAACGCGAATTCAATTGAAAACCGGAAGAAAAGAGCCTCCCAGCGAGACCTCTCGGTCCTAGGCCGAAGTTCGGTCCCTAGGCCGAGGTTCGGTCAGGAGTGGTGCTGGTCTCGGAAGCGAGAGGCTGAACCGGATGCGAGAAGCGAAGCGAAGGTTCAGTCCGAGAAGTAGTCCGAAGCGAAGGCGAGGGTTCGGTCCGAAGTGAGGCCAGAACCGAAGGGACTGTAGTGAACAGTAATGAACAGTACTTTCGGTTCGGTTCATAGGTCAGCAACTTCGGTTCGGTTCATGAACAGTACATTCGGTTCGGATCTTCCTTAGGGGCGAGGTTCGGCTAGTGTGAACAGTACCTTCGGTTCCTAAGATCCGTTTTTCGCGTAGACTTCCGTTTTTGGGCTGTTTTCGCCAAATTCGAGGGTCGGGATGCCCCGAGTGATTATAGAAAGTTGGGAGAGATTTCGAGAGAGATTTGATAGGGATTCCACATACTCAGAGAGATTTGGGAGAGATTTGACATACTTGGAGAGATTTCACATACAAAGAGATATTTGGGAGAGATTTCACATACTTAGAGAGATTTGGGAGAGATTTGACATACTTGGAGAGATTTGACATACTTGGAGAGATTTCACATACAAAGAGATATTTGGGAGAGATTTCACATACTTAGAGAGATTTGGGAGAGATTTGACATACTTGGAGAGATTTGGGAGAGATTTGACATACTTGGAGAGATTTGGGAGAGATTTGACATACTTGGAGAGATTTCACATACAAAGAGATATTTGGGAGAGATTTCACATACTTAGAGAGATTTGGGAGAGATTTGACATACTTGGAGAGATTTGGGAGAGATTTGACATAAGAAGAGATAGAGTGAAAACGATTGAGAGCGTTTTCGCGTGTGATGAATGAGAGTGTCCGGCTTCGCAATGCAAGGTCCTTAGACCCCGTTGTGCCATGTTTTAGGATCTTACACACTCCCTATGAGTATGCAACATTGTTTTATTGTTCTTGTTCATTGTTTAGCACTAAGGTTAAAGAAATTTAAACACACAAACTTTCCAAGTGATGTTTTCTCATTAAGATAGTGAGTTATACAGTAATTACATAATATAATCCCTATCATACAAGGTCTAATTGAGTTGACCGGTTTGACTCATTGACCTTGTCCGGCTTAGACTTGACCCGAATTTGACTATTGTCACAATCACCCATATAGAGAGGATAAAAATCAGTTCAAAAGGAATCATGAAGTGACAAAAGGTCCTCCTCCAAGTTAGAACGATGAACAAACTTTAAGGGAAATTGAACAAATAGGTTTGGTAAAAGTGACTGAACTTAATGTTGATGATGTAAGCAAAGCATGTGGCGATCATGGTTGCAAAAAGAAAAAAATATTTTGGGATTTACCATATTGGAAAATAAACCTCATTAGACATAATTTTGATGTAATGCATATGGTAAGAAATGTATTTGAGAACTTTCTTACACTATAACCAATGTCAAAGCGAAGACGAAGGACAATGTAGCAGCGAGAAGAGATCTGAAACTCTATTGTAGGAAGAGAAGTGGAGTTAAAGATGATCAAATAGCTTATTATGCTCTAGACAAGAATCAAAAGAAATCCATATGTGAATGGATGGATTTAACCCGATGGTTATGTTTCTAATTTGGGTAGGTGTGTTGATTTAACCAGGTGTAGACTGTTCGGAATGAAAAGTCACGATTGTCATGTTTTTATGAAAAGATTGATGCCAATTGCATTTCGTGAGATGTTGCAAAAAACATGTGTGGGAAGCATTAACAAAGTTAAGTCATTTCTTCAAAACATTAACAACAACATCAATCACAACAAAAGACATGGAAAAGATTGCAGCCGAGATCCTAATAATTCTATGTACATTACAAACCATCTTTGTCCCTAATATTTTTAACTCCATGGAACATTTACCAGTACGTTTTCCATACGAAGCGAAGATAGCCAATCCTGTCCAATATCCATGGATGTATCCATCTGAAAGGTTTGTATGTTACATCAAAATGTATGTTGCTATTTTTGTAAGCTAATTTAAATCTTCTTTACTATAGATATCTAAATCAGTTGAGAAAAGATGTGAAAAATAAAGCTCGATTGGAAGGGTCTGTTTTTAACGCTTACTTGTTTCATGAAGCATCAATATTTTTCTCTCATTATTTCGTGATCGGTGTCCCCCACACGTAATAGAAAGTTGCCTCAAAATGATGATGGAGGAGGAAATGAGCAACCTGATGATAACAACGAAATTTTAGATATATTTTCATATCCTAGTCGTCATTATGGAAGATTTAGGAATAGAATGTTGTCTGATGAGGAATTGCATGTTTCCCAAACTTACATACTCCTTAATGTAGATATGATCAAACATTATATCAGGTAAGTAACATATACTTCACTTTTAATTATAATTAATAATCATTTGTAATTGATCTGAATAACATTTACATGCATTATTCTGTTTATTAAATCATCGTAACTTTAAAAATGTTATTTAAATGGTAATACAAAATATTTGAAGAAGATTTGAATGGACTTATTGGGGATATGGATGAATAGGAGCTTGCAGCTGAAGTTGAAAAGAACTTTGTAGTATGGTTTCAAAGCTATGTGGGTGTTAATTTTATATTTTTTAATTTTTTAATTTTTTGTGGTTATAATTAACTCTAATTAAGTGCTTTGCCATTTGTCATATAGACATGTAGGATCCAGATAAACAACAAGTATATATCTTACATTTCCAAAATGTCATTCGAAAGAGTGAAATTATATAGTGTATACTTTGTCAATGGTTACAAGTTTCGCAAAGAAGCTCATGGTCTGAACAAATCAACAATCAATAGCGGATTGTTTGTTAGTAGCCAAGGAGGTCATTATTATGGTAAGGTAGAGGAAATTTTAGAAGTTGAGAACCCTGGTTACCCAATTAATACAACAGTTTTGTTTAAATATCATTGGTACGATCCAACACCTAACATATGAGTTAAGGTTCATAAACAATATAACTTGGTTGAGATAAACGTCAAAAGAAAATGCAAGTTCGATTCATTTGTTTTAGCCATGCAAACCACTCAGGTGTGTTACATTCCTTACCCAACTTTGAAAACAAACAGCTCGGACTGGTGAGCTCTATTTAATGTTAAACCTCGTGGCTGGACTAATGTACGTGAAAATCATCCTCAGAAAGACGTTTCTTTCCAAGAATATGAAGTTGAAACAAATGAAATCATTATACAAACTACAGCCGATACAGACAATTATGATGATCACAACATGTCAAGAAGCGGTTCAGATAATGAAAATAACATTGATGAAAAAGGTGAAATTCATGAGGACGACAATGATGGTATTCCTGATAGCAAGGGTAGTTATGAGTATAGTACATTGGGCAATGAGAACAAGAGGTGGAAGAAGATATTGACTAGATGTTTTTGTTTCTTTATAGAAGGATGGTTACATTGTCTCATTTTTAGTTTTTGCATGTCAATTGGTAAATGTGATGTTATGTATTAGTGCCCTTCATGAGAATTAAATAAAATGAAATTTTATCATTCTTTGGTACATTGAAAGCATTTACAAAAAGGGGACATGTGTTTTTGAGATATTTGTATGTACACAATTTTCATTAAATATCCAATTATGCAATCGTTTATGTTATAATCCAGTTTTTACATTGAAATGGTAAAAAAAATATTCAATATAACATAAACATAATTACATTACAAAAAATTAATTCCTAGCAAAATTGGTAACAAAAGTTACATCATATAATTGCTCAATACTAAAAATTTCACGAGTTTTTATTGTTGATGCAAATTTCCATAGCTAGATATCTTTGAGCTTAAACTACTCCATATCAACGTTTCTATAGATTATAATTTCGTAACAAATGTCGTCACAAATTAGCTAGGCTTTTTGTTTCATAGCAAAACAAGCAAAGGAAATCAAATTTCATAGCAAAATTCCCTAGCAAATACCTATGAGTTACTTCCATAGAAAAGCAATTATGGAATTGGTTTCCGTTGAAAAAGTTTGTTGTATAGTAACCATAATAATTAATTTCATAGCAGCATTACAACGAAAAGTGATTTCATAAAAAAATTTGCTGCAAGATTGCTATGAATGTTTTTTCCATATTGGTAGCATAAAACCAATGGATATGGAGTCGGTAGCATTTTCCCTAGCAAGTCCCATGCTCGCTACCGGAAATAAATTTCTTAGACAATGTGGTAGCAACCTTGCTATGGAACGACATTCCATAGCACGATCCATTGCAGATTAACAACGAAAATACGTTCCATAGCGCCCTTCCCTAGCAAAATCGCGTTTTTCTTTTAGTGTTACAATGACATCCAACAATTGTACGTGTCATCATGCAAATGTACATGGCTTCCCTAGTATGTTAGGAAGCTTGAATTGCCTTCATTGGCAATGACAAAAATTGCTCGAATGCGGATTATGGTCAACATGCACGAGGTAATCAAAGCTATCCAACTATCCCACTTGAAGTTATGGTCTCATAAGATTTTTGGATTTGTCATGTCTTCTTCAGTGCTTCCAATTCACTCAATGACATCAATGTTCTTAATATGTCATTGATATTCAATAACATATATAATGGCATTGCACCATGTTCTTCATTTGGAGTGTACGGATCATCTTACTTGTATGTTTATTATCTTGTCAATGGGATATATCCTGAATGTTTTGTATTTGTTAATTGTCATGTTTTAATGATCACAAGTGGTTAAATTTAAGTGAACATAAGAAAATGCAAGGAATGACGTGGAACGAGGGTTTGGAGCTCTTAAAAGAGGTCAATAAATATTGCAAATCCCCACATTTTTTTTGGTGAGGGGAGAAAGATGAGTAAGGATATGTATATGTGTATCATATTACTCAATATGATTCTAGAAAACAAAGGAATATGATAAGTGAGTATAACGAAAACAAAATTGTTCCACCAACAAAACCACTAGAGATTGGTAGCGACGTGTACATGACAATAAAAGAAATGTTTACATCAATCACGATCTTTGTAGAGATTTGATGAAACATATTTGGAGTTTTGACTATATTAATCTTAATGAGGAATTCGTAGATGATTTGGAAGACCAGTTTTCAAACGAATACTTCATTTAGTTTGTACTAGTTGTTTATTTTTAAAGTTTGGTATGAATTTTAAGTTTTTAAGTTATTTATTGTCAAGTATTTTTTTTCATTTTCAACTAATGGAAAATTTAATTGATTAAAGTGTTAGATTTTAAAAATATGACAAACCACCCTTTCAAATGAGATATGGCAAGTATGAAACGAAACCGCTGCAAAATAATTAAAAATAGGAGAGAAAAAAACACATGAGCACTCATAAGTCATAGTAATTTATCATGCGAATGGACACCCGATTTACATGTGCTTTAGCCCCCCCCCCCCCCCCCCCCCCCACATTGTTGGGCTTACCAACTATGAATCTAGAACTTAGCATATGACGATTTCTCATCGATTCCGATTATTGTAGTAGGCCCAATTTAGTTGAAACATATCAATAGTCATAAAAGAAAAACTGTCCACAATACGAAGCCCAGAGTCGCAGACCATAACTTACCCTTATGGAAATAGCTAAAACAACCACCCTTTGGCCTAGGTAGGGTCATTTTCGGAAAATTACAAAAATTTATGGGTGTCAAAATTCACGTGTAATAGAGTATAGATTCTATATTCTATTACATATCAAAGCCAAGAAAATGTAAAAAGTTAAAGTGGAACGTGTAATTGCTTTCTTTTTTGTATATACATAAACTGTGTATCTAAAAGTTAAAAGAAAATGATAAAATAAAATCATTGTTATTGTTCGACTATTGAAATCTCATTAGAGTTTTGATGTAGGTTTATGTGGGCTACGCAGATGAAGTGGTTTGCTATATTTATTTTGGACATTTTTTGATCAGTTTTAACTGATTCTAAATTTTTTTAGTTTTAAATTTTAACAGTTTAAGCATGTGGAAATATATCTCATATGTTGTTGTTTATATCTATTTAAACTAAACTTAAATTTCATTATGATTAACAACAACAAGCATTATGGATACCACGTGAAAAACATTTGCATGGTGTCATGTCGTGTTTCCAATACGTTTCTCAGTGTGGAGCGTTTACAAAAATGGAAACTTCACAACAAAGATTATGTAATTTCCTTTTACTATTTCTATCAGAATGCGGTTTTATCAATCACTCACGTTTTTATACCATTTTTGGCATGAAAAGCTTCTGATAAGTTGTGTACAAGAAATTAAGATGTCGACCAATAAAATACCAAAACACATGGTGTAGATACATGTTCAAATAAAAGCTATGACAGTTGGTTCACATGGAGTCGTTCCATTGCTTATTAAAAATTTTCTAAATAACCTATAGATTATGAGTTTTGTAAAACACATATTAGGCGGGGCAGTATGATTTTAAGGGTGCTGTGAAAAAATAAATAAATAAATAAATATATATATATATATATATATATATATATATATATATATATATATATATATATATATATATATATATATATATATATATATATATATATATTCTAATAAATGAAGATCTATTTTGTCACATGTCAATCTATCATAAATTTTAACACTTGTCATTTGCTGGTATTTTTGAAATAAATAATATCCACATGTCAATTTCTAGGTTTTTTTTTTTTTTTTTTTTTTTTTTTTTTTTTTTTTTTTTTTAAATTAAAAAGCCACATAATACATATAATTATATAAGTAAAATATTAAATGTAATAAATATGATCTTAAATTGCAATAAATATGTTTTTTCCTCCTTATTTTAAAATTTAATTTAAAAAACATACTTAATGTTTACATTTTGATATTTAATTTTTTTTAATTAACAATGTAATACATGGGTCTCACACCTAGTATATATATAAACAAAGTTCATTAATAGTACTATAAGTTGATAATTATTATTATAATCAAAACAAATGAATGACAGTACAATAACTAATATAATATAGTTACATAAATCGTAAATATCTCCTAACATTCTTACTTCTTAGCAGTGTTGTAAAACTCGTCGAGTTGGCCGACTACTCGGCTGGATACTCTTTATTCAGCCCCTTACCGAGGCAAGTTACAGAATCCGAATACTCCCAGATCGGCCTCTTACTGAAGCGAGCAGTATTATAAAACTCGGCAAACTTGGTGATTAATATGTATAATATACTTAATAATTTTTTATTTAACACACACATATGATTATCATTATATATATATATATATATATATATATATATATATATATATATATCTTAATTTTTTAGTAATTATTTACAAAGTGAGACTATTATGTGCTTTTCAGTTTTGTGGATTCGTATATATCTAATTTTGTTATATATTTCAGTTAACTTATGATTTTGAAATATATAATTCCCTAAAAATATTTCTATATGAATTACCGAATCCGAATACACCCCGAGTACTCGCTATTTGGCAGTTGACCGAACAGATACTGAGTAGCGAGTTCTACAACATTGCTCCTGAGAAACAAAGTTGTTCAGCAAGTGTTCATTATCAATACTCTAATTTATGGTTCTCAATAGTTATGATTGTCAATCTTTTAAGTTTTTCTTATAATATTGTGGACCGTAAGTATACTTCACAACCAAATAGATTTAATAAGGAGTTAAAATGTTAAACAGATAATAGTTTATTTAGTGAAATACATACATGATTATTTCTTATTTCTCTAATATCCAATGTTGAATTAACTTTAGAATCAAACTAGGAAACAACCAACAAGCATATATTGGGAAGGATACGTAGCACCTGGTTCTGAATTGTGAGACAATATTGATTAAAATATTAATCATAAGAGTCCTGGCAATTCCTTGCGTGTGTGAATTGGTGTGATCCCTGACTTGGCACCCAAGGGAATACATATTGATGTTACGTGTATTTGGACAAATGGACTCAAATCAACAATTCTTTAATGGACTAAAATATAAATGGAAAAAGTACGATGGGTTCTAACAAATTAAGGGGTGAGGTGAGGGTGGATATTAATTATAAAAAAAAACTGATTAATTAAAAAAGTTGATTACACATGAATGCATGATGGATTGAGTGGCTTCTATTTGATTAAAGGGTGAGGGTGAATAAATAAATAAATAAACTGATTAAGTAAAAAAAATTGATGGAATATTTACATTTCATTGTTCTACGAACAAATTTGGGGCTCTAAACGAACCAAAATATGGATCGTTTGGTCTTTATTATATTTAATGTTATATATATATATATATATATATATATATATATATATATATATATATATATATTTTTTTTTTTTTTTCTTTTTCTTGAATCACCAAGACAACTACAAATGAACAAATAAGATATTGAAATTAATGAATTAACGGAAATATTTGTTGTTTGACAGTCTTAACTCGCTGACTGATTCCTTGAGTTCGTTCCAACCCAAATTTGAAATTCCAAAGGCAAAATCCGAATAGAAGTGTTAAATACTTGACTATTGAAAATCTATATTTTGTAATCATTAGATAATTAAAAATAAACCTAATAGATAATGGAAAACTTGAAAATAAGTGAAACACATATCATATGGCGGTAAGGATTTGAACAATTAAGAATCAAGATAGAAGAATAAAAGATAAATATGACATTTCAGTTTTCACTATCGCAATAATGTGCCGCATGCGTTTAGTCTTCAAGAATCAAGATCGCTCATTGTGTTGTGGCATATCAAACAATTAGTAATGGACTAATTGAAATTTGACATATATTAATATTTGGTTAAGTTTGAAGATTGTGATGCCCTTCATAACTGGGGCCCTATGTCATAGCTTAGAAAAATACAAGGTTGAGCCTCCTGGAATTATAGAAAATAATAATAATAATAATAATAATAATAATAATAATAATAATAAAGCTAAAAAAATGGTAACAGGTCCTTGGGGGAGCCCATATTCAAACTTATCTACACTCATAGTGTTGATTTCCTTCTGGTGGAGGATTACTGACAGCATCCTCTTGCCCCTCTATCAAATTTTCAATGACTACATTATCAAATTTTCAATGACAACAATAAAACAAGTTAATAAAAATAATAACAAATCCTTAGGGGAGCCCATATTCAAACTTATCACCACTCATAGTGTTGATTTTCTTCTGGTGGAGGATTATTGACAGCATCCTCTTGCCCCTCTATCAAATTTTCACTGACTACATTATCTACACAGATAGTGTTGATGTTCCTTCTGCTGACCCGATTCGAACGAGTTGTTCTTTCAATTTCTGGATTAAACGCAAGTGGTAAGAGTGTTCACCATGTATTGTATGCATGTACTGGTGTGCCTGCACAACAAAAATAAACCAAACATGAACTGAAAACTAGAATAAAAATGAAAATAAAATACTATGACTACTTAAACACAGTAGATAGCTAGGATAAATAAGGGTCGAATCCACGATGAGTTCGTGTTTAAACTTTATGTTAGAATAGTCAAAAAGAAAGAACCAGTACTTGCAATTATTATAGAACTACAATAACCCAAAGACAAAACATAATATTTGAAACTTTATTAATAAAAAATAAAGTTTCAATGAGAAAACTAAAGTACTCTCGGTTTAGTTGTCGAACATTTCTGATTTACACACTTTCTTCTGTAAAATCCTTATTGAATTACATAGATGCAATTTAGGTTTATTATATTGTAACACATAACTTTGGGTAAATGATATGTTAATTCAACTAGTTGTCTTACTCTCTATGGATTACAATATTAAGCCTCCAATATCATAAGTTGGAATAATACATATGGATTCAACTAAATGTCTTTGTTCCTAAACTACTTGAACATGAAATAATTGGTGAATTGACAATGTACTATTTTAGTAATGACAACAAGCAAAGACACACAACCCTATTTCAATTATTATTACCAAAGATCACTATATGAAGCATAAAAAAATAATCAAAATAACTAGAACCATGTAATAATCTAGTGTGTTCGTCCAAAAGTGTTAAAAATCCCTAGAAGTAACCATAATATTTTAGCCTTCCATTGAACTCATAAACAATTAACTTGAAGAAAAACAAAGAACTGCATACTAGAATCCAAAAACAAACTTAAATCATCAAGTAAATGTAGCCTAATGATCATCAAAATATGAAACAAATAAATTGTGGGGAAGAAGTAATAATCGCAGGGGAGAAGAAGATTTCCAATTAGGGTTGATTCTCCTTTAAAGTTTAAATAGGTGTTGAAATCCTAAATTTCTGAACTTTTTTCTATGCCACTGTCGAAGATGGAAACTCCAACGCCCACTCCAACACCATGGAGTTTTAGATTGCCGCTCTAGAGTTTTAGTCTACCACACCAATGCTGGTCAAATTTGAGCTTTAATTTATCTATTTTATTTGCAAGTTCCACCCACTTTTAAGCACATATGATTACATGTACATAATGTTCTACAACTCATCAAATTAATGTCATTTTTGGACAATCACACATCAATTTAAGATATTTAGTACAACTAAATATAGTATTAAAATAGACTGATCACTCGTCTAAATGGAATAAAGGCATATACCCAACATCGACAAAGTATAAGAGTGGGAAGAGTTATATAGAAACATTCACGTGTTCTATTTCTGTCATGATACAGATAGGGATGGTCTTCACTTTCTTGATTTGGAAGATTGGCACACCATGATATTGACATGTAAGGACCTAAGCAGTCTATATAGGTAGCTGATGGGTCAGGTCTAACCGTTGACTAGTGATTATCATCGCGCGTTAAGTGATATTTCCTCGTATTTACTTTTAAGAATGTCTACAACTGTCTTTCTTGCAATTTGTGCTCTCTTGATGCAATAAAACGATAAAATTAACAAGTTAAGTGTTTTTTTTTAAAATCGGAAAATGATAATATATAAATGGTTTCAAGTAGCAATATCAATATTTTTAGTATTTAAATATAGATTAAAGGTAAAAAAAAAATATTCGTTTTTTTATGGTTGAAATGGTGAGAAATTGAGGTTTTTGATAAACCCTAGATGTACGGTTTGAGAAGCATTATGAAAATACACGAGCATATAATGCACGTATAATTACTATGAACAATGTTGCTTTAATTATTAATAAGAGTTATAATCAAGTTTGAAAATTTGATAATGATAAGGTCTACACAAATTTGGATGAACTAATGTGAGAGTAATGTTGATATGAATGATGAAAAACACATCAGAATTTTATTTATTTATTTTATTGATATTTATATGTAGATATAAACGTAGGTTGGAAAGGTCATTTAAAGGAAGAAGACAAACCTCATCAAAATTACACCTAATGTGAGTGAATTGTCACTCTAAACTCTTTTTATGTATTAAAATGGACGCTTAAACTAATTTATAGGCATTGCAAGGATTGACCATCATAATTATGTTGATTGAGAGTTGAGGGACTCACGGACACGAAGCAATAGATAATGGGTAAAGGTTGTGGTAATGAATTTTATGTGTAAGTTGAATTCTATATAAGAGAAGTACGTATATGGATGTCAACCTTTGGGTACAATATTTGTAATCGGTTGAAGTCCTACAAGGAAGATGCACATACATGGATGATATTTTACATGGATTAAGCACATGTATATGATGAAGTTGATATGATCTTAAGGTATATACGAAGATCTTGTGAATCATTTTCTTACACATAAATGGTCTTATTTACAAGAAAGGTTACCATGTTGACAAGGATTTTACGATAGTGACACAAGTTTTCACTAAGCTTATTGGCTTATTAATTTAAAGTATTAACTTTTCAAGTGCAAGCTCTAATGTTCAAGGAAAGGAGCCGGTTGTGGCCAATGCGTGTTTTGGGTTCAAGCTTGGAAATATCTTTTATCGACTTCAATTTAGATGATATGTCTTTAAAGATTTTTTGGTGAATTTTAATTTGTAGTAACTTATGATAACATGTAACAAGAATAAAAGCAAAATTTCTTTTGCAAAGACATGGTTTTAACGCATCAATTTTTTTTCAAGGCAATACCACATTTTTTTTTTAAAAAACTTATAATTTTTATGGCAATATCCCTCTAATACTATAATCTAATACGACGGATGATATCATTTCCTAATTTAATGGAAATCTGTCAAAATTTATAGTTAAAAAAATAAAACATAAAAATGATGATATCTAAATATCAATAGTATTAGTTTTTTATAAATTAAATAAAACCTTAATAAATAATAAAAACTAAAAAACATTTTGTTGTTTCAAATTTTTTTTGATATTTTATTCTTATTTACGATTATATTGACAATCTTACAATCTAATAAACAATCTTACCACCCTATATTGATCTTACCCCAATATCGATTTTGTTAAGATCGATATCGTTTTTAAATAGTAGCTTCGAACGATTTTATAATAGAAATGCAATTTTAACAGCATTAGTTGCAAAACTAGGTTCAAGGTTTTTTTTTTTTTTTTTTTTTTTTTTTTTTTTTTTTGTTTTCTAGTTTACCATACTGTTTCTAATTTACAATCCATTTAGCCGTGTTTATATAATTATGTGCCGAAATAAGTATAAAATTTATAAAAACAATTCCTTCATTTTAAATGTTATAAGTAGATAAATGTATTTTAGGTCACTTTAAACTCATCTCATATGTTGGACCCACACGTTACGGTTTCTTCATCTCAAAGTTGAATAGGGGGTTACCAAATTTGGTTCGACAACCCTCATTTGTTATCTTTCGAGCACATGATGAAGTTGGATCCTCTTAACCATAACCATCATTTGGTCTTATGCCTTTTTATTATTTGAGACCTTTTTATTATTTGTTTAAATAATTTTCATTTGGTTTTATGCCTTTTTATTATTTAAGACCTTTGTATTATTTGTTTAAATAATTTTTTTGAACAAAATCTATGGAAAATTATTTTGTACGTTAATAAATTATTATTACTATTTATTTATATTTAATCACTTTGTTGTGTATATTATTTACCATTAAACTCATCGAGTTGTTTATATTTGGCCGGATATTACATGCTAATTTATTTTTAATGATTTACCGTTAAACTTTTTGGTATAAGATTGCCATGAAACTATGTCTTCTTATATGCCCAATCCATTCGTTCCCATAACTACTGTACACATTGCACCGCCACCATCCATCACAATCATTCACCACCACCATGGGCGTCTCTGAAGGGTGTTCGATGTGGGTGGCTGCACAGAAAAAGGGGCTTATTCTTTTCTTTTTTTACAAAGTATATATATATATATATATATATATATATATATATATATATATATATATATATATATATATATATATATATATATATATATATATATATATATGAGACAGTTTAAATAAAAACAGCAAATAATGTGTCAACGTAAAAATACTATTTTTATGTTATTATTCTGCAATGAATGTTTTATATGTGTATTGTTGAAGTAATTCTAATATAAATATTAACGTTTGATTATTCATATATTCATTAGAATGTTATTATATATATATATATATATATATATATATATATATATATATATATATATATATATATATATATATATATATATATATATATATATATATATAATTGAACAAAAATATGTAGATGACTAATGAACAAAAATGTCACAAGAAAAACTTGATAGATTGACAACGATAACTATTGAGAACGATAAATTTGAGAGTATTAATTATGAGGAGTTGATAACTTTGCTACCAAAAGGGCTAGAAGAGCCTTGGGATTCATGTTTTTTGAAACCGGCCAATATATTATAAATAAAATAAAACAGGAGAAAAACACCCAACTAGGAAGCAGCTAGATAGGAATGAGGTACAAAGTTTAAACAAGAAAAACACTAAGGTGTTGTTTGTTTTTTTCTAGAAAAAACATTTCTAACCACTTATTGTTGCGTTGCGCAACACATGCGTAGCACTTGGCTCTTTGTAGCTTTTTGTTTTTCAGGAGACTTCTGATTTAAAAACTGTTGTGCCTGTGATGTGTGGTGCAACATTTGACCTTCTGCTTTAAACCTTTTTACACTTTACTTTAACTTATTGTAGCAGTCTGCAGAAGTTAAAAAAACAAACAAACTTTTTATTACACGTTGCAGTCGTTTGGCCCCCCTCTTCTGCTACAGAGGGTTACATAGATGGTCCACAATCTTCAAATATTTCCGCTTCAAAAAAGCAAACGACACCTAAGAGAAGAAAACAAAAAATAAACCACACACAAAGAAAAGGGGCTTCGGGACCAATCTACCCATATCGCATCTCCTCTATTGCTCCAATTTTTTACCCACAAGTACGCCAACGATTTGATTATATCTACAATTTTGGTGGGTGATAGGCGGTTCTCTTTGAAAATTGCACCATTCCATTCTTTCTATATGCTCCAGATAGAACTATAATAGATTCTCAGTAGTAGCGTCCTCCTTCTTGGACAAGTTCCACATTTAGCTGCATAATCAAGCACATTAATAACCAATTAGAATTATTCTTGAGGAACTTCACACCACCTTAAAATCCAATCCAATACCACCTTTGCAAAATAGCATCAAACTAAAATGAGATCGGCACATTCGTCCATCTCAATACACATCTGACATGTTAAAGATTTAGAATATACCCCTTTCTTTGAAAGCTCCACTGTTTGTTGGAATTCTCCACTGTTTTTTCTCTCCATATGAACCAATTAACCTTCAGTGGGATAGTCTTTATCTAATAGAATTTTCCACAATTAGTGGATGGAGAGTAGCAGGGGCAGAGCTACTATGTAGGGATGGGCTACCTATAGCATCCAAAATCACGATAAAAGATTTCACTTTTCATTTAAATAAGACCATTGTTTTCATAAAACCTAAGTCACAAAACATAAGTATTAAATACAAGCACCCCAAAATCAAAGTATCCAAAACAAGCAAAAATCACAAACTGCAGGGAATGTGTACGATCAAGCCTTCGCTTTCCTAGATCACCAGAAGTATCTAAAATAAAGAAATCCACAAGTGTAAGCGTAAGCTTAGTGAGTTTCCTAAAATACCCAACACATCAGAAATATAATTACAATGTATGCATATAGGGTTCCTCAACCCAACCATCCCAGGTTTGTTGACATAGAGTCTCAACCCAACCATATGGGTTTGTTGACAAAGAGTCTTAACTCAAGTATTCGGGTTTGTGGACATACAGTCTCAACCAAACCATCCGAGTTTGTTGGTCTACCGCACGAAGCAATACATCAATCCAACCATTCGGGTTTGTTGGATTCCCACTTCAACCCAACCATCCAAATATGTCTATGTAAATAACAATTAATCATATAATGTTCCTACCTCAAGTACATAACACAACGAATGGGCCGACTTTGGTGCCTTTGACCTATAGGTATAGTGAGAAAACTCACCTCAAAAACAAGATGATAGTTGAAAAGAACGTAACTCCGAATATTGACTATATAGGTCACTTATTCATCAAAAGAAAGACCAAACCTCAATCCACAACTCAAATACTACCCAAATTACCCCAAATGACCTAAAGTCAAACTTGGTAAAGTCAACGGTCAACAGTCAAAAGTCAATGGTCATAACCAGACCGAGTACACTATGCGTACTCTAACTATACGTCATACTTACTCCAACCCTACGCCCGACGTAAAGGATGGATTGTCTTTTTACATGCACTTCAGGGCTACGTGTCGCATACCATTATGTATGCCCTGCGTACTCAAGCCCAAAACAAACCCTTTATTAATCACTTATCCCCTTAATACCTTTCACCTAATACTCATATCTAACCCCAAAATAGCATACTAAATCATAAAGTTTCCAAATTTATGACTTTGCGTGGTTAGAAAGTGTCTAAATCCAAAACCCTAACTTATCACAAGATTCTAAGCTCCATAACTCGTGCATGGATAAGCAGAAAGGATCAAAATTGCATTTTTATGACTCCATGCCCTAAAAACATCTGAAAAGACTACTCATAAGGATTGGAGTAGCTCATACCTAACTAGAACAAGAATAAGGGACTAAAGGGACATAAATCTAAACCTAACAAGATTTATCAAGATATTCATCAAGTTTTGAACTTTAAACCTCCTAGAGAATGCTTAAGAGATGTAAATCCCAAATCCACAAGGTTTGAAGCTTTCCAAGAAAAACCACCACCTTCTCCTTCCTTCTAAAGCACCCAAAAACACACTTTTTAGCTCACAATGTACTAATCAGGGGTTAGGGTTTTAAAGGATTCGTTTGGAGAGATGGAGGCTGAGAATGGAATAGGTTTATGAAGGTTAAGGTGTTTAAATAGGGCTCAAAACCCTGTATTTTGGGTTTGCACTCTGGCTAAGTACGTCCTGCATACTTGAAACATCCCAAAAATCATAGATAAAATTTTCATTTTTAATTCAACCCAAATCAACAAATATTCAATTCAAATTATCCAAAAGTATTTCATAGTATAATAGTTGTTAGAGTATAATTCCCAAAATCATAAAAATGTGGAAACATGGGTGGATGCGCTGTGATTAAGTTGGACCCTTCCCTTTCAAACTGGAAGTACTTGAAACATAAACTTAAATTTTAAGCACAAACGTTAGTGAGTTTCCTAAGTACCACATACCACACTTAATATACATACATATCATGCTAAAACATGTAACGAGTCTATTTCACCCCTAAGTCCCTTCCGACTCACTGAGTCTCTTCTAACTCCTTCGGTATCTGTTAACTAGTATGGGTCTATTTCACCCTTACAGCTAAGCATACAGTCATACATGAAAGAGTCACAAAGAAAGCAAGCACATCCAGGCATATCAGTAAGTGTTACATATATCATTATTGTCCTAATACATATTACAATGGGTCGGAATTGATGCCTTCGACCCACAAGTATAGTGAGGAGACTCACATCAGTCTGAAGATAAACAAACCACGCTTCCACACTACTGTTACAACGGCTCCTCACACTAAACATTCCCAATTAAGCCTAATTAATACTTAGGGAAATAACCCATAAAAGGTCTAGACTACCATCCAACATGCTAAGGGGTAAAAGACCATTTTATCCTTCCCTTAATGGGCCCTTCAACCCATGAACCAATCCTAAAATACCTAAGGCCCAAGAGACCTAAAGCCCAATAATGACCCAAAAAGGTATAAGGCGTAATAATGGCCCAAACAACCTAAAACCCAAAAAAGGTTCTTGGTGAGTACGCTAAGAGTACCATTAGTACGCCCCTCATACTAGCTTTTTCCAAAAGAAATCGGGGACTCAGATACGTACGTTCAACGTACGCTTTTGTATGCCCTGCATGGCTCAAAGAGACTCAAACCCTAGATTTAGCATTCTACTTCCATCAAATGATAATTAACTCATGCATGGTTGATCCACAACCATCAAGATAAAAACTTTATGAACTAGGAACCTTAGAAACATCAAAAGGAACATCTCATAACTTTTGGAGTAACATTTACTCACAAGAACTCATTCATGGGGACCAAAATATGCTAAAATCTCAACTAGTTGTAGATCTATGCATAGAATAACTAAGTTCAAGACTTTATACCTCTATGAAGCTAAGAAAGTTGAATAAAATCTTGATCTACAAGCTCCTACTTGATCAATGTTCTTTCACCAAGCTTCTTTTTCTTCAAGATACACCAAACAAACACCAAAACACACACAAGGATCAATTCTTTCTAGAAATGGGTTAGGGTTTCGAGAATGTTATAGGGACAACGAAGGCTAATAATGAGAGATCCTTGGGGCATAAGGTGTTTAAATAGATGCAAATCCTAAATTTTAGGGTTTACCCCTGGCTCACATACGTCGTGCGTACCAGGGGTTAACGCTGTGTCCAAATTCCTTCGAGGTACACCCAACGTACCTCATTTACACCCAACATACTTGGTTTTCATGCAAAATAAATAAACACTTAATAAATAAGAATTTTACCTGAAAACCCGAGAGTTACAACTCTCCCCCACTTGAATCAGACTTCATCCTCGAATTTCTCCTCCGTAAAAAATTGTGGGTAGTGCTCCCTCATCTCTTCCTCAGGCTCCTATGTCAATTCCGAACCCTTCCGGTGTTTCCGTTGCATCTTTACTAGACCCACAACCTCGTTTATCAAAGTCTTAGTCTTCTTGTCTAGGATCGCAACTGGTCTCTTTATGTAATTTAGGCGCTTATCCACCTGAATGTCCTCCAAAGGAACCAGTACGGAGTTATTTGATGGGTTATGAGCATTCTAACACTCCTATGGTGTATGTGCAACCCTAGAAACCTTGTATCTATGTTTTCTCTATTATACATGCAAAAATTCATTTTTCCAAGGATTCATCCTAACTAACATATGATTGGGGTATATGTAATATAAAAATTAATAGAATGACATACCTTTCTTGTAGCTTGGGATGTGACAACCCGATATTTCAACGCTTTGTAAACGACCAAAATGGGTCAAGTATTGTAACCACTTCTGAATAATAAAAAGTTTCTTTCATAATAACATGTACAAATAAGTCCTATTTAATTTCCTTCTTTGATTAAATGTCTTTGAACCATGATCGTACGTGAAAAGAACGCCCAAATCCGACTTCATATAGCGAAGTTATGATTTTTCCAAGTTCGGCTTAGCATCAGACAACTAAAAACTCGAATCGGAAATCGATCTACTTTTGGCCGGAATGACCTAAACGAGAATCGAAGGTCTCGTCAATGGTATTCCAGCAGTAAAAAGTCTGGCAAAAACCGACATCAGATAAAGAAGTTATGAATTTTCTAAGAAATTCCTTAAACACGATGGATTTTTAATAAATAATAATAAAATAATTTCAGAATTTGCCGACGGAGTCTAAACGAAAGTTGTAGAGCGTAGTCTCACCTACGCGAGGATATAAAGACCATCGAAAACGGAGTTCGTATGAAGAAGATATGAATTTTTGAAGTTTATTAAATAAATTAATTATTTATTTAAATCAAAATTCGGATATTATCCGAAGGGGAGTCAGCATCCTCTTCCGAAGTACGCGCTGCGTACTCCTGAACGCCCCGCGTAACCGAGAGGATTGGCCTCGGATCGTCCACGTCGCCATATCCGAAGAAACCGACCCATCCGACCCACCCGACCCGTCCGACCCGACGTCCCATCCGACCCGGCGTCCCATCCGACCCACCTCCCCAGCAACCCGTCCCATCCGACCCGAGAACCCAACAACCCGTCCCATCCGAACCGAGGCAGTCGAGGCTTCGGTCATGCATGACGTACGCGTACGCGCTGCGTACGAGCGTACGCCCCGCGTACCGAGGCAGACCAGCCTTCCTATAAATAGAATGCGAGGGTTTCCAAAGAAAGGGTTCATTTCTCTTCTCTCTCTCTCAACATTTCCTCGTTTTCCGTGTCCGTTCAAACCCGAAGCTCTGGTCTTTTTGGCTCAAGTCCCGAAGGTCGATTTTACTCCTGAGATTCCCGAGAATCCCGAGGAAAATCCGTTTCCCGAGACGAAACTCTGCCCGGTTTTCCATCTCGCTATCTCCAAAACTTTCAAGTGAGTTTCATACCCCTTAATCAACCGTTTTAATTATTCTAAATACTTTTATATGCTTTCAAGGGGGGGGGGGGGGGGGGGATTACAAGTAAAACACACGAGTATTATCGTGTGTTCCATAAAGAAACTCTTTTATATACTGTTATATATTCAAATCACATACGATTTATAAACATTTAAAGGAACTTTTATATATATATAACATATGTCACAATAGCATCTTACCTTTTAAAATATAATGTTGTTGTAATGCATGTATAAACTAAACTGTTCTTAGATTTTTCTTGTCTATCCTAGACTCTACACCAAAAATCTATACTTTCATAAACAAGTGATTTCTTTTCTCAATATTTCTAAACAAACAAGACACGCTTTTTGGAAACTATAATAGGTATAGTTTTACGAACAGATTTCTAACTCTTATGTACTAGAATCATATATTTCAAGAAGTTTACTTTCGTATACAAGAACAAACGTAACATTTTGACAAGTAGATCTGTTTTTATACCACGGATTTGTGAGACGCTAACTTCATGTACGTTCGAGTACACATTTCAAGTCCTGTATTATATACCAGAATCCCTTGGAGGGGGAGCGTGGTGTTTGTGTATAGATCTATACGGGCTTGACAAACCCGCGCCCTGACTGTTAGCTGCAGTCCACCGTTTGGGGTGACAAACGTCATAACATTCCAACGCCTGAAGAACGTTGTGTATAGGCATTCAGAGTCAATAGTATGGTTATAAAACTCACAAGGGGTATTAAAAATGCATTGATTTACAAGGTTTTCAAACTCATTGGTTATTTTACATTTACATACATTTTGGAAACAAACATTAGTCTTGTGTGAAGGCTACTTTTATACTAGTAGAAAATATAGGATTTTCTAAACACAAACAAACAAAGATAAAACATTTCATTTTATTCGAACATTGTCACTTAAATACTTATGAAATTCACCAGCTTAAATGCTGATCTACTCTTTCAAAATTACTTGTATGTCCCAGGAAATCAGTAATTTCAGGTATTCATTTCGCTTTTGATGAAGGGATGCTGCGGCGCCAGTTTAATCTCGTATTTTTGACATCATATTGTAATTGAGTTTTGAACATGTAACTTTTGACAAATGTAAACTTTCAATTATATATATGATGGTTGTATTGTTTTCTTTACTATGTATTCATTTGTTACGCTACCACATGAAGTCATCCGCCCCCGAACGTTTCCGCCGTTCAGGTTTGGGGGTGTGACAGATTGGTATCAGAGCAATGTTTATAGTGAACTAAGTATATCGAACCACATAAGATATACAAACTATAAATGCTTAAGGGACTAATACTCTCTGACAAAACAAATTTTCTTTTTACACTTAAGCAGCATTTCGTTCAACTTAAATTGGTAGTTCATTTAAGTACAAATACATGCATACCACGAACTATTTTTCATGTTATACAACTATACAAGTATTTAGACAAGTTGACACTACGATTAAGACTCGATATATGTAATCAGATTTTGGACAAATATAGCGTGATCAACTATATTTGCCCAAGATTGGACCAACGTATATCGAGGAATGATCGTAGTAAGCAACAAGTCAAAACTTACCAAACCATTACAAGAATCAAACACAAGAACTTAAATACTATAGGAGTATTTTACTATCTAAACTAGTTAAACTTACATGTTTTACATGTTCCGACTTTATTCAATTCTTATAACCCTATTTCTCGTACAGTCAAATGGCTGGATTTCACCACCCTGGCGACCCCTACTTTCCCAACCAAGGCAACGGAGGATGGATCGAAGATGATCCCGAAGAGGACGAGGAACCCATAGAAGTGGGTGATGACTCCGGTACCGACTCAGAACCGGAAGTTATCGATCCACCACCCATTCAACCTCCCGTCTTCGTAAGGAACTTTCAAGGACCGACTCCCATCTGGGGAAGTCACCTCCACCATTGGAGCCAACAGCAAAACCTACGCCCTCCCTACGGCATGTGCCGGGACTTCTATGATGTCCGCGGCGGAGGTTCGGCTGATCGAGCACTCCCGGTAATGGTGGGTAAGTTAGCCAATCAGTCTTATCAGTCTGGAGTACAAGCTAGCCGACTCCGGGATATCAACGTGGAAGTGCAGGTTCACACTTCTGACATCCGTAGGCTGGACAAGATGCAAGACAACGCTCAATTCCAAGCTGAAGCGTTTCAAGCGCAAATGATTGCAGCCCTCGCCGAACTAAGGGAACAACAAGCCGCTTTCGATAGGCGTCTAATGGAGTCAAAGCAATCAGATACGGAGTCAAGCTCCAAGCGCAACCTTCGACGCAAGTAGTGCTTTCCTAGGACTCAAATTTTGTTATAGCTTAGGACCTCGGCTAAAAGTCTTTAAATTTCTCGAACTTTGTAATCGGAGACCCTTATAGGGGTCAAATTTTCATGATCGTTGTAACAACTTTTATATTAATATAAGTGGCACTATTACTACTATGTTGAGTATTCCGTTCGAACCTTGAATGGTCTTTGTGAACCCAAATACTTGTTTCATACCTTCAGTCTTACAAATAACTTTCATTCTTCTATTGTAAGACTCATACTATCATCTGTTGTTGAACTATAGCGATTTAGTTCATGAGACACATACATTTTCCATTCTATGAAATTCTTATCCTTGTCTTTTCAATCTATAGTTGAAGGATGCCTCCGCGTAGGAATCCGAGGCGAAACAACGGTGAGGAAGCACCTATACCACCTCCACCACCCCAATTTGATGCTGTTATGTTTCAAGCAGCAGTCACCGCAGCAGTAGCAGCTGCCATGTCACAGATCAATAACTCAAGTGCTAATGGCTCGGGATCTGGCACACACCCATCCAACCATGGCGAGAGTCATGGACCACCTCGAGAATGCACATATAAGGACTTCACTAATGCCAAGCCCCGAATGTTTTATGGTACTGGTGGTGTGATGGCCCTGAGGCAGTGGATTGAAAGGACGGAGGCAGTCTTTGAAATCTGCTCCTGCCCCGAGCACAGCAAGGTCAAATTTGCAACTTTCACCCTTCTCGATAAAGCTTTAACTTGGTGGAATGGCCACGTTAAAGTACTTACCCTAATCGTAGCGAACTCCATAAGCTGGGAGAGCTTGAAGGCCATGATGATGAGAGAGTACTGCCCACGGGGAGAAATTCAAAAGCTTGAACACGAGCTATGGACTCTCGGAATGGTGGGTACCGACATCGCTACTTATACCAACAGATTTTGCGAGCTGGCAATCCTTTGTCCAGATATGATTGCTCCCGAGAGCAAGAAGATAGAAAGGTACATCTGGGGACTGACGCCCCAAATGCGATCAAGCGTGTTAGCTTCTAAACCTGACACCTTTGAAAGTGCTAAGGAACTGGCACAATCTCTGATCGACTACGGAGGTCATCAGAACTCAACCACTTCTGCACCAGCACCACAGAAAGCAAACAACAACTACAACAACTACAACAACTACAACAACAACAACAACAATGGCAGGAAGAGAGCATGGATTAAAGGGAAGGGTGGATCTTCCCAAGAATCCGCAAAGAAACAGCTGGTGTCAGTAAATGCTGCCACTGTACCTGCTACAGCCCCTATAAATACCTACCCAACAAAGCCTTATATAGGCAACCTCCCAAAATGCACCAAATGCAATTACCACCACCATGGACCTTGTCGAACTATGCAGTGCGCCAACTGCAGCCAGAAAGGGCACACAACCCGTTTCTGCAAGGAACCCGCAAATCCGATCACTCAAGTTCCCGGTGCGGGTGTAGGGCAGGCTTGCTACGGTTGTGGCGAGGTGGGTCACTACCAGAGAAACTGTCCTAAGGCAGCAGGCACTGGAGGTGTTAGACGAGTTTTGGCAATAGGCCACGACGAAGCTGTAGCTGACCCAACTATAGTTGCTGGTACGTTCCTTCTCGATAATTCATACGCATGCATATTATTCGATAGTGGAGCGGAGAGAAGCTTCGTGAGTCAAAACTTTATTCATTTACTTAAACCTAAACCTAGCAAGTTAGAAAATTCATTCACTATAGAGATGGCCAATGGAAAAACCGAAAACACAAATTACATATACATGGGCTGTACGTTAACATTAGATGGCCATTCTTTCCCAATCAATCTCATGCCGGTTCAAATTAAAAGTTTCGACGTCATAGTCGGCATGGATTGGTTGAGCCTTCTTCGCGCCGACATCATGTGCTTTGAGAAAGCAGTCCGTCTTAACCTCCCAAACAACGAGACATTAGTTATCTACGGCGACAAATCTAGTGCAAACCTTCGCATCATTTCGTGCATCCAAGCTCGAAAGTGCTTGCGGAAGGATTGTCGAGCATTCCTAGCGCACATCGTCGATATAAGTCAAGAACTGAAGGACATCGAGAGCATCTCGGTAGTACGCGACTTTCCCGATATCTTTCCAGAAGAACTGCTAGGATTACCACCGCAACGCCAAGTCGAGTTCAGAATCGACTTAATTCCAGGAGCTACTCCAGTAGCGAAGTCGCCTTATCGTCTTGCACCAGCAGAGATGCAGGAACTTTCCAGTCAACTTAATGAACTCCTTCACAAAGGATTCATAAGACCAAGTTTCTCACCTTGGGGAGCACCGGTCTTGTTTGTAAAGAAGAAAGACGGATCGTTCCGTGTGTGCATCGACTACAGAGAGCTGAACAAACTTACTGTCAAGAACCGCTATCCTCTACCCCGTATCGACGACCTATTCGATCAACTTCAAGGGGCGAACTACTTCTCCAAAATAGACCTACGATCCGGATATCACCAATTACGAGTTCTAGAGGGGGACATTCCAAAGACAGCTTTCCGAACTCGTTATGGACACTACGAATTCGTGGTGATGCCGTTCGGATTAACCAATGCACCAGCAGTATTTATGGACCTAATGAATAGGGTATGTCGCCCTTACTTGGATCAGTTCGTCATCGTCTTTATCGATGATATACTTATCTACTCTCGAAGTGAGGAAGAGCATAGTCAGCACCTACGAAAAGTCCTAGAAACACTGCGAACAGAGAAACTCTATGCGAAGTTCTCTAAATGCGAATTTTGGATTGGAAGAGTCGAATTTTTAGGTCATGTTGTTAGCGAGAAAGGTATACACGTGGACCCCTCCAAAATTAAGGCTATTGAGAACTGGTCGGCACCAAAGACACCTACAGAAATTCGTCAATTTCTAGGTCTAGCTGGCTACTATCGCAGATTCATAAAGAACTTTTCGAGCATTGCGAAACCTCTTACTTCATTAACCCAGAAAGGTGTGGCCTTTGACTGGGAAGCGAAACAAGAGAAGGCATTCCAGACACTAAAGCAGGCCTTGTGCACCGCACCGATACTATCCCTCCCCGAAGGGATAGAAGACTTCGTAGTATATTGCGATGCTTCAAACCAAGGACTTGGATGTGTTCTTATGCAGAGAGGGAAGGTTATCGCTTATGCCTCCCGACAGCTTAAGACACACGAAGTGAACTATACGACACACGATCTCGAATTAGGAGCAGTGGTATTTGCTCTGAAGATCTGGAGGCACTACTTATACGGAACAAAGAGTACAATATTCACCGATCACAAGAGCCTTCAACACATTTTCAATCAGAAGGAACTCAACATGCGACAACGACGATGGGTTGAGTTACTGAATGACTACGAATGCGAAATTCGTTATCATCCTGGAAAGGCCAACGTAGTAGCCGACGCCCTCAGTCGAAAGGAATACACTGGTCGGAGGGTCAAATCTCTGACCATGACTATCCATTCCCACTTATCCACGCAAATTAAGGAAGCACAAATGGAAGCTTTGCAACCTGAAAATGTGGCGAGTGAATCCCTGCGAGGAATGGAGAAGAATTTAGAAGTCAAGGGTGGCGGAGCCTACTATCTCATGGACCGAATCTGGAACCCAAAACATGGTGGTTTCAGAAACGTAGTCATGACCGAGGCTCACAACTCAAGATATTCCGTTCACCCGGGTTCAGATAAAATGTATCTGGATCTTAAGAAACTGTACTGGTGGCCTAACATGAAAGCAGAAATTGCTACCTTCGTGAGTAAATGTCTTACTTGCGCTAAGGTTAAGGTCGAGTATCAAAAACCGTCAGGACTACTACAACAACCAGAGATACCGGAATGGAAATGGGAGCGGATTACTATGGACTTCATAACCAAGTTACCCAAGACGACAAGTGGACTCGATACCATATGGGTCATTGTCGACAGATTGACCAAATCCGCACATTTCCTACCCATCAAGGAGACTGACAAAATGGAGAAGCTTACAAGAACTTACTTAAGGGAAGTAGTACGACTGCATGGTGTTCCGATATCCATTATCTCCGATCGAGATAGTAGATTCACTTCAAGATTCTGGCAGTCACTACAAAGTTCCCTGGGAACTAGGCTAGACATGAGTACAGCCTACCACCCACAGACAGACGGACAAAGTGAGAGAACAATACAAACTTTAGAAGACATGCTGAGAGCCTGTGTGATTGACTTTGGAAAGGCATGGGATATTCATTTACCCCTTGTCGAATTTTTATACAACAATAGTTATCATACAAGCATAAAGGCTGCTCCGTTTGAAGCCCTCTATGGTCGAAAGTGCAGATCCCCTCTGTGCTGGACTGAAGTTGGTGATACCCAGTTAGCTAGAGGAAGAGCTCCTGAAAGCACTCTCACGGGTCCGGAGATCATACGTGAAACAACAGAGAAAATCGTTCAGATTCGTGAACGATTGAAAGCCTCAAGAGACCGACAGAAAAGCTACGCTGACCAAAGGAGGAAACCTTTGGAATTCCAGGTAGGAGACCACGTCTTATTAAAGGTCTCACCGTGGAAGGGTTTAATACGATTTGGAAAGCGTGGGAAACTAAATCCAAGATACATAGGGCCTTTCGAGATTCTTGCCAGAATCGGCCCAGTGGCTTACAAGCTTAACCTACCGCGCGAACTTAGTAACATCCATCCAACCTTCCACGTCTCAAACTTGAAAAGGTGCCTGTCCGACGAGACTCTTGTTATTCCACTCGACGAGATCGAGATCAACGAGAGCCTCAACTTTGTGGAAGAACCAGTAGAAATCATGGACCGAGAGGTCAAACAAACAAAACAAAGTCGCATACCCATCGTGAAGGTTCGCTGGAACGCCAAGCGGGGACCTGAATTCACATGGAAACGCGAAGATCAGATGAAACAAAAGTACCCTCATCTCTTTCATGTTCACTAGTACCTTTACTACTTTAAATTTCGGGACGAAATTCTCTCTAACGGGGGGATGATGTGACAACCCGATATTTCAACGCTTTGTAAACGACCAAAATGGGTCAAGTATTGTAACCACTTCTGAATAATAAAAAGTTACTTTCATAATAACATGTACAAATAAGTCCTATTTAATTTCCTTCTTTGATTAAATGTCTTTGAACCATGATCGTACGTGAAAAGAACGCCCAAATCCGACTTCATATAGCGAAGTTATGATTTTTCCAAGTTCGGCTTAGCATCAGACAACTAAAAACTCGAATCGGAAATCGATCTACTTTTGGCCGGAATGACCTAAACGAGAATCGAAGGTCTCATCAATGGTATTCCAGCAGTAAAAAGTCTGGCAAAAACCGACATCAGATAAAGAAGTTATGAATTTTCTAAGAAATTCCTTAAACACGATGGATTTTTAATAAATAATAATAAAATAATTTCAGAATTTGCCGACGGAGTCTAAACGAAAGTTGTAGAGCGTAGTCTCACCTACGCGAGGATATAAAGATCATCGAAAACGGAGTTCGTATGAAGAAGATATGAATTTTTGAAGTTTATTAAATAAATTAATTATTTATTTAAATCAAAATTCGGATATTATCCGAAGGGGAGTCAGCATCCTCTTCCGAAGTACGCGCTGCGTACTCCTGAACGCCCCGCGTAACCGAGAGGATTGGCCTCGGATCGTCCACGTCGCCATATCCGAAGAAACCGACCCATCCGACCCACCCGACCCGTCCGACCCGACGTCCCATCCGACCCGGCGTCCCATCCGACCCACCTCCCCAGCAACCCGTCCCATCCGACCCGAGAACCCAACAACCTGTCCCATCCGAACCGAGGCAGTCGAGGCTTCGGTCATGCATGACGTACGCGTACGCGCTGCGTACGAGCGTACGCCCCGCGTACCGAGGCAGACCAGCCTTCCTATAAATAGAATGCGAGGGTTTCCAAAGAAAGGGTTCATTTCTCTTCTCTCTCTCTCAACATTTCCTCGTTTTCCGTGTCCGTTCAAACCCGAAGCTCTGGTCTTTTTGGCTCAAGTCCCGAAGGTCGATTTTACTCCCGAGATTCCCGAGAATCCCGAGGAAAATCCGTTTCCCGAGACGAAACTCTGCCCGGTTTTCCATCTCGCTATCTCCAAAACTTTCAAGTGAGTTTCATACCCCTTAATCAACCGTTTTAATTATTCTAAATACTTTTATATGCTTTCAAGGGGGGGGGGGGGATTACAAGTAAAACACACGAGTATTATCGTGTGTTCCATAAAGAAACTCTTTTATATACTGTTATATATTCAAATCACATACGATTTATAAACATTTAAAGGAACTTTTATATATATATATATATAACATATGTCACAATAGCATCTTACCTTTTAAAATATAATGTTGTTGTAATGCATGTATAAACTAAACTGTTCTTAGATTTTTCTTGTCTATCCTAGACTCTACACCAAAAATCTATACTTTCATAAACAAGTGATTTCTTTTCTCAATATTTCTAAACAAACAAGACACGCTTTTTGGAAACTATAATAGGTATAGTTTTACGAACAGATTTCTAACTCTTATGTACTAGAATCATATATTTCAAGAAGTTTACTTTCGTATACAAGAACAAACGTAACATTTTGACAAGTAGATCTGTTTTTATACCACGGATTTGTGAGACGCTAACTTCATGTACGTTCGAGTACACATTTCAAGTCCTGTATTATATACCAGAATCCCTTGGAGGGGGAGCGTGGTGTTTGTGTATAGATCTATACGGGCTTGACAAACCCGCGCCCTGATTGTTAGCTGCAGTCCACCGTTTGGGGTGACAAACGTCATAACATTCCAACGCCTGAAGAACGTTGTGTATAGGCATTCAGAGTCAATAGTATGGTTATAAAACTCACAAGGGGTATTAAAAATGCATTGATTTACAAGGTTTTCAAACTCATTGGTTATTTTACATTTACATACATTTTGGAAACAAACATTAGTCTTGTGTGAAGGCTACTTTTATACTAGTAGAAAATATAGGATTTTCTAAACACAAACAAACAAAGATAAAACATTTCATTTTATTCGAACATTGTCACTTAAATACTTATGAAATTCACCAGCTTAAATGCTGATCTACTCTTTCAAAATTACTTGTATGTCCCAGGAAATCAGTAATTTCAGGTATTCATTTCGCTTTTGATGAAGGGATGCTGCGGCGCCAGTTTAATCTCGTATTTTTGACATCATATTGTAATTGAGTTTTGAACATGTAACTTTTGACAAATGTAAACTTTCAATTATATATATGATGGTTGTATTGCTTTCTTTACTATGTATTCATTTGTTACGCTACCACATGAAGTCATCCGCCCCCGAACGTTTCCGCCGTTCAGGTTTGGGGGTGTGACAATTCCTTAAGACCTTGTAAGCCTAGCACCCCAAATGTGATGCCTCAAATGCTTCACACAATAACACCAACAACTTGGAATAACTTGAGAGAAGATTCTAATGCACCAAAATCGGCTAGCCCTCATTAGAATCACTTAAGTGTCGATTTTACAAGGATGAGGCTTCTTTGTATAGTGTTCATATTATGGTTACAACATGTAACTCAATGATTTCCATATTATTCATGATCCATGGGTTTTAACATCTATGGAGTATCCATGGGTAACCATATGGGTTTAGCCCATCATGAAGAACTATGGACCATAAGCCCACTACATAAGAATGAATGATTTACCAAATCAATCCCCATTTATTTAATTAGTCTCTTTTGATCACAAAATTAATTCGAAACTAATTCTTTATCAATACTAATTAAATAATTCATATTAATGTATTAGAACTTATAATATATTAATAAATCATAAATATCCTCTTCTCACAAAAGTCTAACCAATTTGTTCCGATGCCATGCAACCTAAATGGACCATGCTAAATCGGTTCAAGTACATACCAAATATAGTTATGGACTTAGACACCTTATCTAATAGTCTCCCACTTGGATAAGTCTAATAACTATAGCTGCAAGTACGACTTCAAGATCCGACCAGCAATCGTAGCTCTTTCAAAGTCTCGTGGAACTAAGTTGTGTCATTTTAGATAAGTGATTATATAATCCTCTGTTCCAGATATCAGCCATACAAATACATGGAACAACGTCGTACTTATTGTCCAACACTTTGTTTCTTGATTTCCAATTTGTTTGACATAAAACTTAATCGAACACATCAATTTAGTTATGACCGGGCCTTGCACATAAGTCAAAAAAATCATTGAGGGGCCCAAGATATCACTTTTAATCCTGCAAGGACTAAAAGGAATAGATAAACTTCGTCTCATATGCTTTTAGTAACTAATAATCAAATAGTACTCAATAAAAAGTTTTATAACATCAAGTTACTAATGCGTTTTCATACTACCAATGTACAACCAACTTATAGTCAACAACTCATATCTATTGGTTTAGAGACTTATATGATATTACCGTCTCACGATCACTCGATAAATTCCATGAAGTGATGCAGGTGAGCATGGGTTGAATCCAATACTCAGAACTTATGAGCACTCATGAATGTTGCAACAACAACTGATATGTCTAATACAATTCAGACAAATCTACAAACCCAATTCCGGACAGTCTTATTTCATTACCTACTTCCAAAGTATGATCGACTATGGATAGTTTGAATAATATGATATACCATAACATAATTATTCTGGAAGTCAAAACATGCAAAATTAAACAATAGTAAATGATTGACACAAGACAGTAACATACTAGTAAATAAAAGCACCTTTCATTTAAACATCAAATGTCAATTACATTTCAACTATTACAAGTTTCGAAAAACTGTCTAATTACTAAAAGTAATAGCATCCTTTAGCCCAATGCGCCTCACATGATGTAAATGCTTAATGCTACACAGTCCCTTCATGAGGGGATCTGCTGGATTCTTATTCGATGATACCCACTTTGCCACGAGGATTCCTTTTTCTATTCGATGTCTAATGAAGTGGTATTTTCTGTCGATATGTCTTGATCTTCCATGATCCCTTGGTTCCTTGGCTAAGGCAACTGCACTATCGTTATCACAGAAAATCTCCATAGGCTCTTTTATAGCTGGTACAATTCCTAGGTCTCCAATGAAGTTCTTCAGCCATATTGCCTCCTTCACCGCCTCGCTTGCTGCTACGTACTCTGATTCGCGAGTTGAATCAGCGGCTGTCTCCTGCTTGGAACTTTTCCAAGTAATTGCTCCTCTATTTAGGGTAAAGACCAAGCCCGACTGAGAGCGGAAATTATCCCTGTCAGTCTAAAAGCTGGCATAAGTATACCCCAGTACTCTGAAGTCATCACTCCCACTAAGGGTAACAACCTAGTCCTTAGTCCTCTGTAGGTACTTGAGAATGTTCTACACCGCAGTCTAGTGAGCCTTGCCAGGGTTCCCTTGATATCTGCTGACCATGCTCAAAGAAAAGGCCACATCAGGACGAGTACATGTCATAGCATACATGATCGAGCCTACAACGGAAGCATATGGTACTCGACTCATCTCAGCTATCTCAGCCTCTGTAATGGGGCTCTGAGTCTTACTCAGTTTGGCATTACTCTGGATCGGTAGGTCACCTTTCTTGGAATCCTGCATGCTGAATCTTTTCATCACCTTATCCAAGTAGATACTTTGACTAATTCTAATTAGTCTCTTACTCATGTCTCTCAATATCCTTATCCCTAGGATATAAGCAGCTTCTCCAAGGTCCTTCATAGCGAAACACTTCCCAAGCCAGGACTTAACCTCCTACAAGGTTGGGATATCATTCCCTATGAATAGTATGTCGTCCACATACAGTACCAGAAAGCTAACTATACTCCCGCTAGCCTTAACATATACACAGGACTCATCCTCGCTCCTCGAAAAGCCAAACTCTTTGACTTTCTCATCGAAACAAAGATTCCGTATGCGAGATTCTTGTTTTAATCCACATATGGATTTCTCAAGCTTACAAACTCTATTAGGGTACTTGGCATTGACAAAACCCTCTAGCTAACTCATATAAAAATCCTCAGCCAACTTTCCATTAAGGAAATCACAAAAGGGGTATGTTGCTACCATTTTTAAAGGATTCAGAAGCACCGAAGTAATATCTAAACCCAAAGATTTAAAACAAAGATAAAGGATCCCATAACAAGGAAACACCGCTTCAATTGTCTCACAGATCCGAATAAAGAATCCAAATAGATTTTCGGTTTTGATATCCATTTGCCGTATTTCATAATCAGGAAATACAACAATGGCTAGCATAACCCTAATAAACTTAATCTTCGCTACTGATGAGAAGGTCTCATCATAGTCAATTCCCGGAGTTTGAGTAAAGCCCTTCACAACCAGTCGCACCTTGTAAGTGCGTACATTCCCATCCATGTCAGTCTTCTTCTTGAAGATCCATTTGCACCCGTCTGTCTTACGACCCGGTACATTGTCAACAAGTTCCAAACTTGATTGTCATACATGGACTGAATGTCGCTGTCCACAGTCTCTTTCCATTTGGCAGAGTCAGGGCCTGCCATGGCTTCCTTGAAGTTGTTAGTGTTGGATTAATGTCTAAGTCCATAACTATATTTGGTATGTACTTGACCCGACCCGGCATGGTCCATTTGGGTTGCACTTCACCGACACAATTTATATGGATAGTCTTTTGAGAATAGTATATTTATGATTAATATTAATATATTATAAGTTCTAATATATTAATATATAATCATATTATTTAATTAGTATTGATCAAGAATTAATTTATAATTAATTAAGTGATCAAAATAAACTGATTAAATATGGACTGTTATATATATATATATATATATATATATATATATATATATATATATATATATATATATATATATATATATATATATATATATATATGGAATGGGCCAAGTTCATTTAGGTTGGGCTAAGCTTTCATGGATAGTCCATGGGGTGTTTAAGCCATGGATCATATGAAATGAAAGGTCATGGGTTTAACCCTAGTCTCCATACTATATAAAGATGTCATTGGTTGGTGAAATTGGCACTAGTGTGCATACACTAAGAGGGCTAGCCGATTTCACTAGAGAGAACCAAGTATCCATATTCTCTAAATTCTTCCAAGGTGTTTTGGTGATTTGTGATTCCACTTGAGGCTTCCACACTATTGGGGCTAAGCTCTTAAAGCTTGAAGACATCAAGCTACATCAAAAGGTATGTCATCTAACTAGTACTTTGTACTATAAGAATATCATAATATGCTAGTTAGGATTTAAGCCTTGGAAAGTTCTTATTTGCATGTATAATAGAGAAAACATAGATCCAAGGTTTATAGGGTTGCATGTACACCATAGGAGTGTTAGAATGCTCAACACCCAACAGTGGTATCAGAGCCTAGGCTTGTTTTCTTGTTATACTTGCAAAAGTAGCTGAAAAATCGAGTTTTGATGCTGTCTGCATAGCAGACTCGCCGAGTCCATGAATGGACTCGCTGAGCCCAAGGCAAAATGCTTCCAACTCGCCAAGTTGGTTCGTGCACTCGACGAGTTGGACCCCCAGACAGCATAAATTCGACTTTTTTGGCTGGAATTGGACTAGGAACATTACCCTAAGATGTTTTTGGACTTATAAACTTGTTTTTGATGTAGTAATGTTCATGCTAATCCAATTTCAAAGATAATTGTCAATAGATTCATGTTTTGTATTAGTTTAAGGTTTAGACTAATTACATAAAAAAGTTTGATTGAATTATCTTGTTCATATGAGTTGCTTAGATTAATAGATAAGTTAATTGAATAGTTGTTTTCAATCCATTTTAATCTAAGAGATGATTCTAAAATGTGTTTGTGTAACTTGTCCTCAAGTTACATGAAAGGTGACATTTAAGTTTCATAAAACTCATAAAAGTTGGCAATGGTTACAAAAAAGAAGAGTCTTGTCTCATTGAATGGTTTTATGACTCCATAACTTGTCCTCAAGTTATGAAAGTTCAAGAGTCACTTCATTAAGTAATAAAATGTGTAACCTTAATTAATTCCATAAGTTATAAAATAAAGAAAAGTTAATTCTTTTATTAGTTTAAAGTCTTCCATAACTTGTCCTCAAGTTATGGAACTTGAAGAGTTTTTTTAATTAAAACTACTTTAAACACATAAGTTTTGGAATAGGAAAAGTTTTGAAAGTTACAAAACTTGCCCTCAAGTTTTGGAATTTGAAAAGTTTTCACTTAGAATTTTAAAAGTTAAAATTCAACCCTTATACTTTATAATATTATAAGTTAATAATATATATATATATATATATATATATATATATATATATATATATATATATATATATATATATGTATAAGAGTAAAGTCAGTCTTACCGTTAGTAGGCCTCATTCACGAAGCCGGTCTATAAGGGGGGTATAAGGTTACTGCCTATAAAATGGCAGTTTAATGGGTGTCCACTCTCACCCACCGCTTCCTTGACTGGTGGAGGGTCGTTAGCCGAACGGGTTTGACAGGACTATAATTCTTCCTTCATTAAAAGTATTAATGATAAATACTAAGTAACTAAACCTTCTAATAATACCCAATCTTAGTTACTTAGGAAAATGTGAATAAGGTGTTAATCCATGGAATTACACTTTGCACTTTGTTTAAGTCGGTTAGTGGAGCGTGTGTGGTTAACCGGCACACTAACTCGTATTTAACAAGGTAGGCAAAGGGTAACTTAATGTTTATCATAGTATCGATGGAGCGTGTGTGGTTAACCGGCACATCGACTGAGGGGTAAACACTTAAGGGTACCAAGTAATTTGCATGGTTACTTTACACCTTGTTTTGTGATCCTCGGCATCCCAGTCACAAAACCTGAAGGGCACACTCGAGATTGAAACATGCTATTGAACAGTTCAATGAATCTCAAAGATCTAGGAGTTTCAAATCCAATTAAAACCTAATAATACATTTCATCTATCTTGGTGGAAATTGGTGAATCGTCATTCACCTACCTTCAAATATTTTATAGCTTAGATTATGACATCCCTCTTCTAAGTTATAAAATAGTTTGTTGGGTCCTAGCCTTAATATTTCATATTGCATGGGTGTCATATTAAGGACTTTAGATCAACTATCTTGAATATCTCCCAAAATATGTCTGGTTTAGACATTTATGATCTTCCCAAATCTCTTGAAACAAGCTTTCCTAAATGAAGATGATGTCCCATGGAAATCATATTTCTTTCACCTCCTCGAATTATTCTCCCTAACCCACAAGTGCTTGAAAAGTTTAAGGTCACTCAAGCCCTATTGGCAAGGCAAGGTCTAGGTGTGGTCACATCTTGGAGATGTAGTCACATATTGACAAGATGGAAGTGTTGGGTGTCAAAGTCTTGAGAAAGTTGGTGGCTCAATCACTTTCTAAGTCACATAGTGAGTTCCTTTGGGACACCTACGAAATAGACTATGACAAGACCCTTAATGATCTTATATATTTGCTAAGATCAACTCCCTAAAACTTTATGGACATTGACAATAATGACATTGGATATCTAGTAAAGCTCTCTTTTCCCAATGGAAAGGGATCGGCCATAGTCAACCCGGTTGACCAAATGGTAAAGAGAAAGGCCAAGTCTATGATAGTCCCATGTTCCATTACCAAAGCGTTCATATGTTTATATTGCCAAAGGAAGGGGCATTAGTTGTGAAGCTGCCAATTTTACCTAAGGATGGAAAAGTCAATAAGTTTGACTTTATTTAAGGTAAAATCCACTATCTAACTCTGCTTAGTTTCTATTCTGGGATTCTTGATATATGATGTGACTGGGTCACATGTTGATGTTTTAAGAAATAAAGGAAACACTTTCACTAAGTAGATTTTATCTAGATAGCAATTGTGATATTTGCATTCTCAAAGTCGTTAGTGGAGCGTGTGTGGTTAACCGGCACACTAACATGGACTTGTGAGAAGTGCCCCAACCTAGAGTAGCTAGGTGGGGAAGTAAAATTAGTCCTTGTTCATACATAGGCTTCTCTGGTACGAAATGAGCCACTTCAAATAGATTCATTGCTCCAGCCCAAAATACGATTAATCCGGCATGGGCTACATGAGCCCCTAGTAGTTTACTAGATAAATTGATAAGCCGGGCATTCCCGACCCACCAAGCGAAACCAGTGGTTTCTTGGTCACGACTAGCTAAAGCTAAAGTTCCATTAAAGAGCGTTTCCATGGGGTAGAACCTCCTCAGGGAATATAAGGTTTTCATGAGGCTGATCTTGAGCCGCCATCCAAGCACGAATACCTTCGTTTAAGAGAATATTTTTGGTGTAGAAAGTTTCAAATTCAGGATCTTCCGTGCAAAAAGGTCTAACCATTATGATTACGGCATCCCTCTTCATAATTGTTTAGAAACACAAGTGTGCTATCTAAGGGAAGGTGTATGATTTTGATAAAGTTTTATAAAAAACAATCTAGTATTAGAAATCTGAACTTTGGTAAGAAAGTCAGTTGATTTCTGAGTACATGTCAAAGCTAGTGGGAGCATAAATGTTATGCTAATAATCATCATGTTAGTGGGAGCATGATAATTATGATAAAGGTTGCAAGCTAGCAATGTTAATTATAGAAAACAAAAGTTTCAATTAGGAAAGAGTTGTTTTGCTATTATTAAGGGAGAGGAAATTATACTTCATCTCAAATCTAAAAGCTTAGATTGAGGTTTTAATCGTATTTAGTCATGGATATATATATATATATATATATATATATATATATATATATATATATATATATATATATATATATATATATATGTATATGAATTTCGTGTTGGAATGGCTCAACATAAGGAAATTCTGTATATGGGTCCATTATTTGCGTTCTAAAATTCGATTATGATTACGACATCCATTTTCATAATCCGAATTATTAGAAATGGAAATATTATAGCAAAAGACTGGTTTAGTCTTTATGTGAGACATCATGAATCGTGTCCCATATGCTTCGGATATAGGATCGATTACATGTGCTATATTCATCCTTTCTAAAAATTTCCAAATGCCTGGGGCATTAAGAAGGGAAAAGGTCTAGAATTGGATATGACTAAAAGGATTAAACAATTGTCTAGGACAATCTAAGGTTTAGCAAAGATTGGTTGCTCAAGGACACCTGGAAGTATAGTGTTAATTCTGGAAGGACCATATTGACATAATCTGTAAGGAGGCAACTCCTGTACAGAAGTGATAGTCAAAATGGAATATGGAAATGCTTCAAAGTTAGAAAGTATTCAATCTGTAAGATTAGGAAACTTAATGCAAGAAGGATGTTTCCAAGGAGTTGATCTCCTTTGGAATACTTTTTAATGATTGTTGCCAAGTCTTTGTGAATTTGTGCATAATCATTACAAGAGGATCAATGCATATAAGTTTAGAATCTAACAGATTTATGTAAATGGCATGGATTTGGAATTCTTGCATTTGCAGTAAGGAATTGGGACTGTGAAATGAGAATCATTGGAGTTATGTCCAATCGATTGAGTTCACAAAGTAAGGATCATAGAAAAACATAGAGTGCATACTTGGTGTATGGCAAAGCTATTGTTTAAGAAAAACATAGTGTACATGCTTGGTGCATGGGACAACTAAGGTTTTTAATTCAAGTATAAAGTTGATAAAACCGAAACAATGAATAATGAGTAATCAATATGGTGATAAATAAAAGTTTTTATTTATATTCATAGGGTTTGATACCATATTTGATTCATTTATTCTTGTGTTTCACTTTGCATGTTTTGACTTCCAGAATAAACTAGGTTATTCTTCCGGAATGACTAAGTTATTCAAACCATCCACAGTCGGTCATATGTTGGAAGTAAATATGAATTATGACTGTCATGGGTTGGCTTGTAGAGGTCTAAGATGTTGGACAAAGGGCTACAACACTCATGAGTGCTCATAAGTTCTGAGTATTGGATTCAACCCGCGCTCATTGGAATCACTTCATGGATTTTATCACGAGTGATCATGAGACGATAATATCTTATATTCTTCAAACCTAGAGATATGAGTTGTTACTATGAGTTGGTTGTACATTGATTGCACGAAAACACATTCGGTAACTCGGTGTTATAAAACGTGCCTTTGTGTATGATTCAACAAGTAGTAGAACAAGCCATATGAGTCGAAGTTTATCCATTCCTTTTACCTTCGGGATAAAAGCGATATCTGTGGGCCCCTCGATGATTTAATGATGACACATGTGAGTGCTTGGCCAAGCCAGGATTGATTTGATTTGTTCAACCAATCAGTCATCATGAATCGGAAATCGGGAAACAACAAATGGACAGAGAGAATGATTATAATCCATGTCTTAGTCCATATGATATCTAGAATGGAGGAATATATGATCCCTTATCTAGTGGACAAGTTCGTTGACAAAGATCAGAGTTCGACAGCGGCTTTAAGAGCTACGATTGCCAGTTAGGTTTTGAAGTCATACTCAATAGTAGTTTTAGACTTATCCAAGTGGGAGACTGTTGGATTAATGTCTAAGTCCATAACTATATTTGGTATGTACTTGACCCGACCCGGCATGGTCCATTTGGGTTGCACTTCACCGACACAATTTATATGGATAGTCTTCTGAGAATAGTATATTTATGATTAATATTAATATACTATAAGTTCTAATATATTAATATATAATCATATTATTTAATTAGTATTGATCAAGAATTAATTTATAATTAATTAAGTGATCAAAATGAACTAATTAAATATGGACTCTTATATATATATATATATATATATATATATATATATATATATATATATATGGAATGGGCCAAGTTCATTTAGGTTGGGCTAAGCTTTCATGGATAGTCCATGGAGTGTTTAACCCATGGATCATATGAAATGAAAGGTCATGGGTTTAACCCTAGTCTCCATACGATATAAAGATGTCATTGCTTGGTGAAATTTGCACTAGTGTGGATACACTAAGAGGGCTAGCCGATTTCACTAGAGAGAACCAAGTATCCATATTCTCTAAAGTCTTCCAAGGTGTTTTGGTGATTTGTGATTCCATTTGTGGCTTCCACACTATTGGGGCTAAGCTCTTAAAGCTTGAAGACATCAAGCTACATCAAAAGGTATGTCATCTAACTAGTACTTTGTAGTATAAGAATATCATAATATGCTAGTTAGGATTTAAGCCTTGGAAAGTTCTTATTTGCATGTATAATAGAGAAAACATAGATCCAAGGTTTATAGGGTTGCATGTACACAATAGGAGTGTTAAAATGCTCAAAACCCAACAGTTAGGTTCATCCAAATTTACCAGTGTACTATCACTGATAAATGCATCACCTTCTGTAGTAATATGGAAACCATAATAAAAATCAGGTGTGCTCATAAGTCTTGTGGAACGCCTCAGAGGTACGACCTCATCAATCGGCTCAATAGGAGTTTCATCCTCAGGTTGATTGCTAGTGTTTGAGGTTCCTTCATCAATTGACTCTTGAAGTTCTTCAAGGTCAATTTGCCTCCTACTGTTTCCTTGGCTTATGAATTCTCTTTCACAAAAAACTCCTCTCCTCACCACGAAGACAACATTGTCACTCGGTTTGTAGAAGAGATAACCAAAAGAATTTTGTGGGTAGCCGATGAAAATACATTGCTCACTTCGAGGTTCAAGCTTGTCGTGAGACTCGCGCCTCATGAAAGCCTCATAACCCCAAATCTTGATGTGGTCTAAAGTATGAACTTTCCCAGTCCACATCTTGTGAGGTGTTTTGACAACCTTTTTGGTAGGGACTAGCTTAAGGATATGGGCGATAGTCTCTGAGGCATACCCCTAGAATGAGATTGGTAACGAAGCTCGACTCATCATGGAACGAACCATGTCCAATAAGGTTTGCTTGCGCCTCTCATCCACACCATTCAGCTGTGGTGTCCTAGGAGGTGTCAATTGTGAAACAATTCCACATTCCTTAAGATAGTCAAGGAACTCGATACTAAGATACTCACCACCCCGATCAGATAGAAGCATCTTTATCATCCTGCCCAACTGATTCTCCACTTCTTGCTTAAAATCTTTGAAATTATGGTAACCCATGGATACTCCATGGAGGTTAAAACCCATGGATCATGAAGGAAATGGAAAGTCATGCACATTAGGATTTACATGGTGTAACCCTAATGAGCCACACTATATAAAGGATCTCATGGTTTATGAAATGGAACTAGTGAATACACATAGTATGAGCCACACTATATAAAGGATCTCATGGTTCCATTTGAGGCTTCCACACTATTGGGGCTAAGCTCTTAAAGGTTCAAGACTTCAAGCTCCATCAAAAGGTATGTTATCTAACTAGACTTTTGTAGTATAGTTGCTCCATAATATGCTATTCAGGATGATGCTTTGGAATTTTGTATTTTTGCATGTATAATAGTGAAAACATAGATCCAAGGCACATACGGTGGCATGCACACCATAGGAGTGTTAGAATGCTCAAAACCCATCAGTGGTATCAAAGCGTAGGCTTCGTTTTCAGTTATACTTGATGCAATTGCTGAAAAAATGAAAAACTGGCTTTCTGAACAGTGCACTCGCTGAGTCCAAGGCAAAATCTAACCAACTCGTGGAGTTTGTTCATACACTCGATGAGTAGGAGGCCCAGAGTGCAGATTTTCGACTTTTAAGGCTGGAATCAGACTAGAATCATTACCCTAAGCTATTTTTGAACTTATACACATGTTTTTGATGTGGTAATGATCATTCTAATCCAATTCAAAAGATTATTGTTTTGTATTAGTTTAATGGTTAGGCTAATTACATGAAGATTGTTTGATTTGAATTGTCTTGTTCATATGAGTTTAATCTAGATGATTGTTTTTCTTGAAATGTTTCTTTATTTATTAGATGATCTAAATGGCCTTTAATGGATTCCATAACTTGTCCTCAAGTTATGAAAAACCAAAAGTGTTTCTTGTTAATGAGTCTTTAAAAGTCATGAGTTATGTTTTTGAAGAGTTATTTTCCCATAAATTGTTTTATGACATCAATAACTTGCCCTCAAGTTATGATTTTCAAGAGTCTTGTCATTAAAAGCCATATTAAACTCATACGTTATAGATTCCAAAAGTTTTTGAATTGTTCAAAACTTGCCCTCAGGTTTTGGAATTTGTAAAGTTACACTTTTGAATACTTTAGTTCCAAACCCTAGAATTTTAAATAGTTAAAAGTTCAAGCCTTATACTATTATGATATTCACCACAAATAAAATGACATTTAGTGGCACAGAAAAAGTGCCACTAAAAGCCCCCTCGACAAAACTAAACAAATTGAATTTTCTAATCCTAAATGAAACTAAATATTACACAAACTGACCGTAATTTATCAAAGTCAATTTTCAAACCAAGCTAATTAAACTTTTAAACAAAGAAGGATATAATTACTAAACATAATCTCCCATATAAAAAATGAAACTACATAAAGTGAAATACTAAATGATAGTGGATCTAATTTAGCAAATAAAGAACAAAGTTAGTGTATGGTTATGATAACGAATTTAATGCTAAAACTCTAAAACATGAAAAAGAGTAAAATGGTAATATATATCTCGAATCTAATTTAGTATGTAATTAACAATGAAATTGACTCTAATACTAGAATATAAATTACCTGAGATTTGAGAGGCTCGGTTAGGCCTTTCATCTTTGAATTCCAATTCTGCATCTTGATAAATTATATGCCTCCTCCATTATCCAAAATATCCCTTGGTCCTCCTTAGTTTTCGACACTAGACAACCTGTTCCATAAATCACATCGATGATTAATTGATAATTTTGGAGGCATGATTCGTGAAGTCGTGAAGAACAAAGAACAACGTAAATCAAAATTGCCTAACGCTCTCTCCTAATCAACAACCATGTTTTTTGTGATTTCTCGCTGAATTCTCGTATTCTAGAGTCGGAGATGGATGTTAGAGGTATACTTTCATGCCTGACTTCTAAAATAAAAAAATGATTTCATGCCTGAATCGGAGATATGTGGTCAGAGCGCAACGACAAGCACGGTTAGGGGAAACGATGGCGAGGTTGCGAATATTGGGCAGCAACGAATTAGAGTCTTGAGTCTTGTCGATGGAGATGGAAATTAGGGTTTAGGGAATTTGGGATACGGTGGCACTTGAGAGAGTGGGTGGTATCTAGAATGATAATGGCGATTAGGGATTTATGAAATTAAAGAAGGGTGATTTTTTTGATAGGAGGGAATTAAAGTTAGGCATGGTTTTGTAATTTTTGGAGAAAAAATTTTCCCGCTACAATAAAAAGAGAGGGGTTTTCTAATTTTCGAGGAAAATTAAAGTGGCACAAATAAAAGTGTCACTGAAAGTATGTTATAGTGGCACAAAAGTAAAGTGCCACTAAATTTTTGTGCCACTCAATGTAATTTTATTTCTAGTGATTATAGGTTTAATATTTATATATATGTGTATAAGAGTAAAAGTCAATCTTATCGTTAGTATGCCTCATTCACGAAATCGGTCTATAAGGGGGGGGGGGGTATAAGGTTACTGCCTATAAAATGGTAGTTTAATGGGTGTCCACTCTCACCCACTGCTTCCTTGACTGGTGGAGGGTCATTAGCCGAACGGGTAGGATACGACTCTAATTATCCCTTCATTAAAAGTTTAATGATAAATATAAACTAACTAAATAATTTTAAATTCCCAATCTTAGTTACTTTAGGAAAATGTGAATATGGGGCTAACCCATGAAATTACACTTTGTACCTTACCAAGTCGTTGGTGGATCGTGTGTGGTTAACCGACACTAACATGGACTAGTAAGAGTGGCAATGGGTAACTTAATGTTTATCATAGATTGGTGGAGCGCGTGAAATTAGGTGATAAAGTTAAGGGTACCAAGTTAATTTGCATGGTTAATCACATCTTGTTTGTGATCCTCGACATCCCAGTCACAAACTTGGGAGGGCACAACCGAGATTTAAACATGCCATTGAAAAGTTCAATGAATATCAAAAGATCTAGGAGTTTCAATCCAATTAAAACCTAATACATATTTTGTTTTTCATGGTCGAAATTGGTGAATCGTCATTCGCCTACCTTCAAATATTTTATAGCTTGGATTACGGCATTCCTCTTCCAAGTTATAGAATATTGTGTTGGTTCCTAGGCTTAATATTTCATATTGTGTGTTATATTAAGGATTTAAATCAACTAACTTGAATTTCTCCCATTATATATATGTCGGGTTTAGACAACTATGGTCTTCCCAAATCCCTTGGAACAAGCTTTCCTAATGAAAATGATGTCCCGCGGTTGGATCATGGAAATCATAATTCTCTTCCTCCACCTCCTCCAATTATTCTCCCTGACCCACAAGCTCGAAGACATGAAAAATTCAAGGTCACTCAAGCCCTACTTGCAAGTAGACACCAAGATGGAAGGTATGTGTGTACTCATGTCTTAGAGATGAAGTCACATATTGACTGGCTGAGAGTATTGTGTGTCTTTGTCTCAAGGAAGTTGGCTATTGACTAGGTTCTTCAATCACTTCATGAGTCATATAGTGAGTTCATTAAGGACTACTATGTGACAGACCACAACATGACCCTTATTGATCTTACCTATTTGCTTGTTGTTGCTGAATCAACAATGATTTGGTGCACTGGAAAAGAAAATTTTATTTGAAGATCTACTCCTCAAACTTCCATGGACATTGACAATGGTAACATTGGAAGTCCATAAAAGATTTCTCTTCCTAATGGAAAGCGATTGGCCATAGTCAACCTAGTTGACCAAATGGTAAAGAGAAAGGATAAGTCTATGATAGTCCCGTGTACTGTTCGTGAAGAGTTTGTATGTTTTTACTGTCAAGAAAAGGGACATTAGAAGCGAAGCTGCCCTGACTACCTGAAAGATCTGAAAGAAAGTAGAGACAAAATGTTTGACTCTACTTCAAGTAAGTACACTATCTAACTCTGTTAAGTTTCTAATTGTTGTTTCTTAATACATGATGTGACTAGGTTTCATTTTGATTTTTGGCAGGATCAAGCAAAGGGAAGGAAGCTTAAAAGAAGAGTATGCTGAATCTGACCGCGAAGATGGATTTCAATCGCATGGTTTGAAGATCGGATTTTTGAGCTACTACTTGGGAGTTATGATAGATTGCTACGAAATATGTAATAACATAGTTTTTCACTTGTAATTGCATTGTAAGGAAACATTTTTCTGCATTTTATAAATAGATAAAAATTCGTTTTTGTTTTATATCTCATTGTAATGGCATTTATGAAAAGTTGATGTTTATATGTTTCTAGCAATATTGGAAATATGAATTTGATTATTTCATTTGTGGTAGTGTCTAAATTTACCAAATAAGGAAAGACTCTCATCACCCAAGTTTCAATTGGACAGAAACTTGGAATCATGCTAGTTGTATTGTATGATGAATGAGAATTTTCATCTTTTGAAAATTAAGACTAATTCCTTGTTCACATGTATATATGAGTCATGTGAAGCACTAAGGGACCGAGTACACATTCTTGTGCACTGGTCAAGTCCAGCACAAAGATCGATAAGACTATTCATCATGATTTACTATAGTTTAGTAAATATGGTTATACTTACAAGTTTAATTATAATTCTAAAACATTGGAAAAGTTTCAATATATGGCAGAACGAATGAGAAGACTCAAATTAGGCAGAAAGATAAAAGTTTCTCAAATCTGAAAAGATGGGAGAGTACTTTAGTATCATGTTTTATGATCATCTTAATGATTACGAAACCATATCAGAATTGATCCTATAAGGACATCTTGGTGCATTCTTATGGCTAAGAAGAGGAGTCATGAATAGTTGAAGTGGTTAAATCAAGAAGATGAGTCATACATCGTTCCAAAAACAATTCTTAGAGTCATACTCCAAGATCGTAACTTGAGTAAAATATCTTAAAGAAGGTTTATAACACTTGTCAAATGTAAGAGTAAAATGTTTTCTACTCTTATACATTTGAAATTGTTAAATTGTGATGTTTTGGATAAAACAGACACCAACTAAGGCCAATTGTGTGAAGTGTTTGTCTTGATTAGAATCCGCACTAACTCTTGAATATTTGTTGTCAAGTAATGGTATTTGACAAAAAGAAACTTATATGTCAAGTGGTTAGTGGGAGTCTCAAAGATCCTGAAAGAGTTTCAAGAACTAATCAAGAATAAAACATGTAGTTTATCACTAGCGCACGACCTGAGGTTTGTAACCTATTGTGCTGACATAATTCTTATTTCTGTTCCTATTCTGGTAAAATTGACTATGTATACGAGTTTTATGAGTTCTCAATTGTGTGCAATACAACTTGGATGAAATGGTAGGCCCTTATGCTGCCAGGTGGCAAGAAATTAAGATTGAACAAGTTCAGTCCATATGAGTTTGAATTTGTCACTAACCTTGTCTTGTGATTATGGTTTTGACAAATTCACATGGATAGAAACACATACACCATAAAATCTAAGTGTCATAAGGTTTCTCTTCAATTCATGAAAATGATGGTGAGGAAACGCTTTCACTAAGAAGATTTTAAGGATATAGTAATTGTAATGTTTGCATTCTCAAATTCGATCATGATTACGACATCCCTCCTCATGGTTTGAATTGTAAGAATGGAAAAAGGTCTAAGGAAAGGTGTATGATTTTGATAAGCTTATATAAAGTTTTATTGAAGCATGTTGTACCAGAAATCAGACATTTGGTAATGAAAGTCAATGAAGCATCAATTTCTAGAAGTCCATCTAATTTCTGAGTACGTGTCAGAGCTAGTGGGAGCATAAGTGTTATGCTGGTAAGAAAATAATTATTATGATAGTGGAAACATAATTAATTATGGGTTGAAAAAGTTTCAATTCGTGAAGTTGCAGGGGTTGAAAAAGTTGTTTTGCTATAATTAAGGGAGAGGAAATTATACTTCATTTCAAATCTGAAAGATTAGATTGTGAGATTTTAATCAAATTTAGTCATGATTACATTATTTGATTTCTAAAATTCTATTATAATTATGACATCCCTTTTCATAATTCGAATTATGCGAACATGGCAAATTATAAGAAATATTGTAGCAAAAGATTGGTCAAGTATCATGTCTTTATGTGAGACATCATGAATCATGTCTTGTATGCTTTGGATATAGGATCGATTGCATGTGCTATAATATTTATCCGTTCTACATTTTCCAAATGCATAGGGCATTAAGAGGGAAAAAGGAAGAGAACCGTATATGACTGAAATGATTAAGCAATTGTCGAGGACAATCAGAGGTTTACCTAAGATTGGTTCTCATGGAGAGTTGGAAGTATGGTGTAAAAGTTTGGAGAGGGACCATATTGACATATTCTGAAAAAAGGCAACTCTTGTTCAGAAGTAAGAGTGAAAATGGGAATATGTAAATGGTTCCATAGGAGGAAGTTATTCTTTAAAATTTGTGCAAGATTAGAAAAACTTAATGCAAGAAGGATGTTCAAAGGAATGTACTTTGAATGTGAGACTTCGTTTCCATGGAATTGATCTCCATTGGAATACTTTGTAATGTATGTTTCCAAGTCTTCGTGACTTTTGTGCATAGTCATTACAAGAGGACCAGTGCATATGAGTTTAAAATCTAATAGATTATAGTAAATGACAAGAATTTGGTATGCGTACATTTGTGGTAAGGATTTGGGATTGTGAAATGAGCATCATTGGAATGATGTTCAATTGATCTATTTCACAAAGTAAAAAATCATAGATAAACATAGTGTGCATACTTAGAGTATGGTATAACTATTGTTTAGAAAACATAGTGTGCATGGGACAAATATTGTTTTAATTCAAGTATTAAGCTCATTATTTGAAACATTATGCAATGAATAATGTGTAATCAATCTGGTGATTAAATAAAGTCATGAGTTATGTTTTCACTACTAGAAAAACAGCCTTTTACGACGCTCATTGCGCGTCGTAAAACGCTCAGACGACGCGCAAATGCGCGTCAAGGAAGGCCCTGTCATAAAGAGAGACGACGCGCTTTTGCGCGTCGTCTATAGACGACGCGCATTTACGACGCGCATTTATGACGCGCATTTACGACGCACGGTTATGACACGCAATGCGTATCAAGGAAGGCCCTATCATAAAGGAAGACGACACGCATTTGCGTGTCGTAACCTTACGACGCGCGTGTTTATGACACGCAATGCGTATCAAGGAAGCCCCTGTCAAGAAAGGTCATGTCATAAATGAAGACGACACACATTTTTGTGTATCGTAATTTTAATTTTTTTTTAAAAAAAAATATCTATAGATTTACTGGTTTTCAAATTAAATTTGAATTTCATGTCTCATAATAGAAAATAAAATTCCATATACAAAAAATACAACACATTGCACAAAAGTTAATGTCATAAAAATAATCATTCCAATAGCATCAAATAATCATTCCAATAGTAGACAAATGTAACATTTCAACATTTTTTATATAATTAACTAAATTATTAGCCAAATTTCCTAAAATACCAACATACTTTTCTATGAAGAGCATTAACATTATTCTTTTCCATGAAAAATTTCAAAACCTGCATAATTAAATTAATGTGTAATCAGCTACAGGTCAATATATAAGGTAGGTGTAAAAGAAAAAGTTACAAAGCCCTACAACATCAAATATTCATCACACACATCAAATCTAAGTTGGATTTCTCAAAAAGTTAAAGAAGATTGTTTAGGAGAAAAAATACTAACCTAAATACTTGGGGAGATCCCACACAGCTATAGATGTTGGTGTACATTCGGTTTGACAAAGTTGATGATTTTCCTCATGGTTGACATTCATTGCAAGCATCCATGCACCGATAGTAACATCCTCATTGCTGAACATCCGGAAACTGATAGATAGAATATTTAATAAAACAGTAACACAAAGATATCTTATACTACAAATATGAATATGGTAAGTGAAAATGTGAATAAATTGCCTGTTGTTTCTAAGAGCAACCAAGCTCGCAACATCTGCAGAGAGAGAATAAATTGGACCATAAGCTTGCAACATATGAAGAAATATTCTGACCCAAGCATATACCCTAGAGGCTCATACCTACAAAATATGAACATAAGAATTCTTCTCAGAATCCACAAAAAAGTAGAGAAGATCTTTACTTTGAAATGTGCCAAGCTTGTCAAACTCGGAGCAGGAAACCGTCATTTTCCTGGATGTCATCCTCAGGAACTTTAATATATCCTCCTCAACTGCTAAAAATAGTCGTAATGTGTTGAAAGAAAAATTCATGAATATATCTGAAACTGCAACATGGATATTTGTTTTCCCAGAAGCATTTGAGAACTTGATAGAAGTATCAAAAGGCTCTAAAATTCTGATCCCATTGCTCTCCATAGTTAAACCAATAGCATTTGCACTCATTTCTATTGTATCGCCCTTCAACACGAGCCTATAATAGACAACAGATAAACATGAAAGATTTTTTTAGTAAGTTGATCGTTTAAAAAGTAAATCATAAATCTAGAACAAAACCCTCAACCTCCAGCTTATAAACATGAAACAAAACAAAAAGTTATTCATAAAAGAATCATTCTATCTCTCTCTCAAAATATGAACATAAGAATTAACCTACTCCCTTCAGATTTCTCTCAGAATGTACTGGCCTCTTTCCTTCAGTTTAGAATATATTGGATATAGTTTTCCAGGGAGCCAGGTTTTGGACCCATCCACCACATACAAACTAACACACCCAAAATGGAATGAGAAAATAGTGTGCTTACTCATTTTATTAAACAAATAGTGAAGACTTGTTAATCAAAAATAGAAGATTTATGTTTAACCCTATTTAGAAGACAGACATTCATTTAAGGATAGAAAATAATAAGAAAAATGATAAATAGACTATTGCAGAATCATGTTTGAGTTTTAGTACCTATATATATGCCAGAGAAAGGAACAAACTTATAAGCATTTTTCCAATACCCAAATTATCCAGTAACATGCAACACTAGCGTTAGTATGAAAAGGACCAAATACAAATTTAAGGCACCCATGAAATTTAATCAACAAAATTCAAGAAGGCAAGAAAGAGAGACCTCCATGGTTGCTCTGTTTTATTTCCAATTCCATCCATATTGTATGCGACAGCAGGAACATCTTCAGAGCTTGCACTCACTGGAGGGAAGCTTCTCATGCTGATGGAAGTCTTAACAAAGCCTTCCGCCTCTTCACCATCATTTATGTTTTTCTCTTCTGCCTTTATCGACATCTCCTTCGCCATCATCACACCATGAGCATCCCTAAAAAACCAAATAATAATAATAATAATAATAATAATAATAATAATAATAATAATAATAATAATAATAATAATAATAATAAAATTAGCAGACTAAGAAGAAAACAATATTTATAATCTTTCCTAGACAGACAGGCAAGAGAAAAAAGTATATGACCTGACACAGGAGAAATAAAGATCCACACAACTCTCAATGAATTCAGCTCGTCAACAAACTGTTTATTTTTAGAGATTTAACCTTGACTTCAGCACCTTGAGTGAAAAAATATGCAAAATCTGCATCAGCTACCAACCCATAGACAATCTCTTTAAAATCATGAACCTGAATACAATGGATTCCTTCTTGTTTGATTACCCATACCTGGTGAAAAAATATAAATTGTTAAAAATGGTGAAAGTTACTCATCAAATACAATCTTTAAAACAAAAAAAAAGTAACACTTTTTTTATCTTTTATTAGAATTAGGTATAAAGTAGTTGGTGAAAACTGAAAAAACTGTAGGTGAAGTAATGTCTTCAACAATTGCATTCTTGAATTCTTCAAGAGTCCATGAAGAGGACATGTACACCTTTCTCATTTTCACTGCTGCTTTTATTCGATCCCTATCCTCAATGTACTAATTTATATAATAAATATCAGCAAACAATTCAAAAATATAAAATATTATATACTCAAAAGTCAATAGGGTTTAAAAAACTACCTATTTCTCTGGCTCATCTAATACATCTTCAAAAAGATCTTTTGGGGAGGCACCTGAACTGTTTGATGCCACTGCTAAATATGCAGGTAATTCTTTTACCTATAACCCAAAACAAAATAACAAACGTAACACAAAATTAATCCTAATGTCTTTTTTTATAAAAAAAATATAAAAAATTTTATTGACTTACTTTATTGCAATATTCACGCCAATGAGATTTTGAAGTCAGCATTCCAGAAGCAACATGCTCTTCCATCCACATGCCCTTCCATCAGCTTAGGGAAGAATGGAATTGCTAATTCCAGGCTACTGTACAGGAGGGCTTGGAGCCATTGAATTCAGTTGAGATGGAGGAATGGAATTGACATCTTCGGGCTACTATGTAGGAGGAGGATGTTGAGGTGGAGTCATTGGAGGGATGGAATTGATGATTTCGGGCTGCTGTATAGGAGGGCTTGGAGTAGCCATTGAATTCAGTTGAGATGGAGGAATGGAAATGACGTTTCCGGGCTGATGTGTAGGCGAGCGTTGAGGTGGAGCCATTGGATTGGGTTGAGATGGAGGGAGAGCTGAAAGGTTTATCTGAGGAGGGGGATTTTAGTTGATGCAGGCCCATATAAGGCTGCTTTTACTATATCTAGTGTTAATTCTCTTTTGCTTTGTGCAACAGTTACAAGTTTAAGGGCATTATAGAATTCTTGACGCCAAGGGAGCCAGTTCTATTCTGATCAGCATGCTGCTATATCTGTAATTTTATGTAATATATTAATTAATATAATAATTATACAAATATTCAAAAAAAATTGATGAGAACTACGTTGACCCATATGAAAATAGAGTAAATTACAAATATGGTCCCTGTATTTTCGAATTTTTACCGTGTTTAGTCCAGAATTAAAGTCTTTTTCAAATTTGGTCCTTTTCAGGGTTTTAGGGACCAAAATCAAAATGAGAACTTAAAATCCTAGTGTTTCAAAGTGATCCACACAACTTATAATTCTTTCCATTTCATTGAATTCATTTTCATGGGTTTTGACCATAGAAATGGAGATGGTTGACTTTGACTTTTTCTTCTCTGTGTTCATAAAAGTTGGCTTATTGCTTGAAGATTTACACGAGTTAACCTGTTCATGTTCATCTTCCTCACCATTAACACAGAACTTGCTCTCTGTAATGTCATCTTCAAGAAACGACTCTGTAACTTTCGTAATCTACACTACAAATTTCAATATATAAGAATATACATATACATATATCAATCAACAAAATGTCCAACAAATTGCATTAATCTACAGCTACGTAACCATGTTGAAGCTACTTGAAGAAGGTCTGTAAGAACCCTAAAAGCTCTTTCAGATTAGGGTTTTCTTTCTTTTCGTATGTAACCCTAACTGATTTCAAAGGAGCGTTAAAGTGTAATAACCCACCCATATGCATAATTGACATGATCTGATCAAGAAAGATGAAACAGAGCAATTGTTGAAATAAAAGATGAAGGAAAATAGACCTGGGTAAGAAGGCGTTTTAGGCCCATCTTTCTCCTTCTCTTCAAATCAAAGGTCAGATCTTTGTCTCGCTCTTTCTTCCTCGAACATAAATTTCAAAATAGATGCTTGGTTCAAAGGCTGCGCGCTTTCAGCGAGAAATTGGTGGGTTTACGAGAGAGGGAGGTGAGATTGCTGGAGATGAGGGGCTCCATCGGCTGGGTGACGCTGGAAAGCGTTGGACGGTGGGGCGGGGCTAGACGGAGGTCAGAGGTGGGAGACACCAGCACCAAGAGAAACGTCGGAGGTAGGAGAAGCTGTCGACGTCGAGAACCGAGAAGAAGAGAAAGGGTTTGTCGAAGTAAGAAGGAGAGAAAGGGAAGTTGAAGAGAGAATGAGCAGTACAGGAGGGCATAATCGGGGCAAGTTCTTGAAAAAAAAGCCCTAGCTACTAGGGAAATTAAAGTGGAGGGAGAAAAAAAAGGAAGGCGGGGATTTTAAGTTTTTGTGATTTCATTTTCCCCGGATGGAACGCGCGCGTTCTATTAAAATTTATAAAGCGACGGTCGTAGACGACACGCAGGTGCCCTCCGTGTTTTTAATTTTTTTTGTTTAGACACTAATTTTAGGGCACGCAAAAATGCGCGTCTGAAATCCTTTAAATTTTGGAAGAGATGACATTATTTTTTAGACACTCACCTTTGCGTATCATAAATCACTGCGTGTCATGGTTCGCGCGTCGTAAAAGGCTATTTTTCTAGTAGTGTTTTGAAGAGTTATTTTCCCATAAATTGTTTTATGACATCAATAACTTGCCCTCAAGTTATGATTTTCAAGAGTCTTGTCATTAAAAGCCATATTAAACTCATACGTTATAGATTCCAAAAGTTTTTGAATTGTTCAAAACTTGCCCTCAAGTTTTGGAATTTGTAAAGTTACACTTTTGAATACTTTAGTTCCAAACCCTAGAATTTTAAATAGTTAAAAGTTCAAGCCTTATACTATTATGATATTCACTACAAATAAAATGACATTTAGTGGCACAGAAAAAGTGCCACTAAAAGCCCCCTCGACAAAACTAAACAAATTGAATTTTCTAATCCTAAATGAAACTAAATATTACACAAACTGACCGTAATTTATCAAAGTCAATTTTCAAACCAAGCTAATTAAACTTTTAAACAAAGAAGGATATAATTACTAAACATAATCTCCCATATAAAAAATGAAACTACATAAAGTGAAATACTAAATGATAGTGGATCTAATTTAGCAAATAAAGAACAAAGTTAGTGTATGGTTATGATAACGAATTTAATGCTAAAACTCTAAAACATGAAAAAGAGTAAAATGGTAATATATATCTCGAATCTAATTTAGTATGTAATTAACAATGAAATTGACTCTAATACTAGAATATAAATTACCTGAGATTTGAGAGGCTCGGTTAGGCCTTTCATCTTTGAATTCCAATTCTGCATCTTGATAAATTATATGCCTCCTCCATTATCCAAAATATCCCTTGGTCCTCCTTAGTTTTCGACACTAGACAACCTGTTCCATAAATCACATCGATGATTAATTGATAATTTTGGAGGCATGATTCGTGAAGTCGTGAAGAACAAAGAACAACGTAAATCAAAATTGCCTAACGCTCTCTCCTAATCAACAACCATGTTTTTTGTGATTTCTCGCTGAATTCTCGTATTCTAGAGTCGGAGATGGATGTTAGAGGTATACTTTCATGCCTGACTTCTAAAATAAAAAAATGATTTCATGCCTGAATCGGAGATATGTGGTCAGAGCGCAACGACAAGCACGGTTAGGGGAAACGATGGCGAGGTTGCGAATATTGGGCAGCAACGAATTAGAGTCTTGAGTCTTGTCGATGGAGATGGAAATTAGGGTTTAGGGAATTTGGGATACGGTGGCACTTGAGAGAGTGGGTGGTATCTAGAATGATAATGGCGATTAGGGATTTATGAAATTAAAGAAGGGTGATTTTTTTGATAGGAGGGAATTAAAGTTAGGCATGGTTTTGTAATTTTTGGAGAAAAAATTTTCCCGCTACAATAAAAAGAGAGGGGTTTTCTAATTTTCGAGGAAAATTAAAGTGGCACAAATAAAAGTGTCACTGAAAGTATGTTATAGTGGCACAAAAGTAAAGTGCCACTAAATTTTTGTGCCACTCAATGTAATTTTATTTCTAGTGATTATAGGTTTAATATTTATATATATGTGTATAAGAGTAAAAGTCAATCTTATCGTTAGTATGCCTCATTCACGAAATCGGTCTATAAGGGGGGGGGGGGGGTAAAAGGTTACTGCCTATAAAATGGTAGTTTAATGGGTGTCCACTCTCACCCACTGCTTCCTTGACTGGTGGAGGGTCATTAGCCGAACGGGTAGGATACGACTCTAATTATCCCTTCATTAAAAGTTTAATGATAAATATAAACTAACTAAATAATTTTAAATTCCCAATCTTAGTTACTTTAGGAAAATGTGAATATGGGGCTAACCCATGAAATTACACTTTGTACCTTACCAAGTCGTTGGTGGATCGTGTGTGGTTAACCGACACTAACATGGACTAGTAAGAGTGGCAATGGGTAACTTAATGTTTATCATAGATTGGTGGAGCGCGTGAAATTAGGTGATAAAGTTAAGGGTACCAAGTTAATTTGCATGGTTAATCACATCTTGTTTGTGATCCTCGACATCCCAGTCACAAACTTGGGAGGGCACAACCGAGATTTAAACATGCCATTGAAAAGTTCAATGAATATCAAAAGATCTAGGAGTTTCAATCCAATTAAAACCTAATACATATTTTGTTTTTCATGGTCGAAATTGGTGAATCGTCATTCGCCTACCTTCAAATATTTTATAGCTTGGATTACGGCATTCCTCTTCCAAGTTATAGAATATTGTGTTGGTTCCTAGGCTTAATATTTCATATTGTGTGTTATATTAAGGATTTAAATCAACTAACTTGAATTTCTCCCATTATATATATGTCGGGTTTAGACAACTATGGTCTTCCCAAATCCCTTGGAACAAGCTTTCCTAATGAAAATGATGTCCCGCGGTTGGATCATGGAAATCATAATTCTCTTCCTCCACCTCCTCCAATTATTCTCCCTGACCCACAAGCTCGAAGACATGAAAAATTCAAGGTCACTCAAGCCCTACTTGCAAGTAGACACCAAGATGGAAGGTATGTGTGTACTCATGTCTTAGAGATGAAGTCACATATTGACTGGCTGAGAGTATTGTGTGTCTTTGTCTCAAGGAAGTTGGCTATTGACTAGGTTCTTCAATCACTTCATGAGTCATATAGTGAGTTCATTAAGGACTACTATGTGACAGACCACAACATGACCCTTATTGATCTTACCTATTTGCTTGTTGTTGCTGAATCAACAATGATTTGGTGCACTGGAAAAGAAAATTTTATTGGAAGATCTACTCCTCAAACTTCCATGGACATTGACAATGGTAACATTGGAAGTCCATAAAAGATTTCTCTTCCTAATGGAAAGCGATTGGCCATAGTCAACCTAGTTGACCAAATGGTAAAGAGAAAGGATAAGTCTATGATAGTCCCGTGTACTGTTCGTGAAGAGTCTGTATGTTTTTACTGTCAAGAAAAGGGACATTGGAAGCGAAGCTGCCCTGACTACCTGAAAGATCTGAAAGAAAGTAGAGACAAAATGTTTGACTCTACTTCAAGTAAGTACACTATCTAACTCTGTTAAGTTTCTAATTGTTGTTTCTTAATACATGATGTGACTAGGTTTCATTTTGATTTTTGGCAGGATCAAGCAAAGGGAAGGAAGCTTAAAAGAAGAGTATGCTGAATCTGACCGCGAAGATGGATTTCAATCGCATGGTTTGAAGATCGGATTTTTGAGCTACTACTTGGGAGTTATGATAGATTGCTACGAAATATGTAATAACATAGTTTTTCACTTGTAATTGCATTGTAAGGAAACATTTTTCTGCATTTTATAAATAGATAAAAATTCGTTTTTGTTTTATATCTCATTGTAATGGCATTTATGAAAAGTTGATGTTTATATGTTTCTAGCAATATTGGAAATATGAATTTGATTATTTCATTTGTGGTAGTGTCTAAATTTACCAAATAAGGAAAGACTCTCATCACCCAAGTTTCAATTGGACAGAAACTTGGAATCATGCTAGTTGTATTGTATGATGAATGAGAATTTTCATCTTTTGAAAATTAAGACTAATTCCTTGTTCACATGTATATATGAGTCATGTGAAGCACTAAGGGACCGAGTACACATTCTTGTGCACTGGTCAAGTCCAGCACAAAGATCGATAAGACTATTCATCATGATTTACTATAGTTTAGTAAATATGGTTATACTTACAAGTTTAATTATAATTCTAAAACATTGGAAAAGTTTCAATATATGGCAGAACGAATGAGAAGACTCAAATTAGGCAGAAAGATAAAAGTTTCTCAAATCTGAAAAGATGGGAGAGTACTTTAGTATCATGTTTTATGATCATCTTAATGATTATGAAACCATATCAGAATTGATCCTATAAGGACATCTTGGTGCATTCTTATGGCTAAGAAGAGGAGTCATGAATAGTTGAAGTGGTTAAATCAAGAAGATGAGTCATACATCGTTCCAAAAACAATTCTTAGAGTCATACTCCAAGAACAAATGTAAGAGTAAAATGTTTTCTACTCTTATACATTTGAAATTGGTAAATTGTGATGTTTTGGATAAAACAGACACCAACTAAGGCCAATTGTGTGAAGTGTTTGTCTTGATTAGAATCCACACTAACTCTTGAATATTTGTTGTCAAGTAATGGTATTTGACAAAAAGAAACTTATATGTCAAGTGGTTAGTGGGAGTCTCAAAGATCCTGAAAGAGTTTCAAGAACTAATCAAGAATAAAACATGTAGTTTATCACTAGCGCACGACCTGAGGTTTGTAACCTATTGTGCTGACATAATTCTTATTTCTGTTCCTATTCTGGTAAAATTGACTATGTATACGAGTTTTATGAGTTCTCAATTGTGTGCAATACAACTTGGAAGAAATGGTAGGCCCTTATGCTGCCAGGTGGCAAGAAATTAAGATTGAACAAGTTCAGTCCATATGAGTTTGAATTTGTCACTAACCTTGTCTTGTGATTATGGTTTTGACAAATTCACATGGATAGAAACACATACACCATAAAATCTAAGTGTCATAAGGTTTCTCTTCAATTCATGAAAATGATGGTGAGGAAACGCTTTCACTAAGAAGATTTTAAGGATATAGTAATTGTAATGTTTGCATTCTCAAATTCGATCATGATTACGACATCCCTCCTCATGGTTTGAATTGTAAGAATGGAAAAAGGTCTAAGGAAAGGTGTATGATTTTGATAAGCTTATATAAAGTTTTATTGAAGCATGTTGTATCAGAAATCAGACATTTGGTAATGAAAGTCAATGAAGCATCAATTTCTAGAAGTCCATCTAATTTCTGAGTACGTGTCAGAGCTAGTGGGAGCATAAGTGTTATGCTGGTAAGAAAATAATTATTATGATAGTGGAAACATAATTAATTATGGGTTGAAAAAGTTTCAATTCGTGAAGTTGCAGGGGTTGAAAAAGTTGTTTTGCTATAATTAAGGGAGAGGAAATTATACTTCATTTCAAATCTGAAAGATTAGATTGTGAGATTTTAATCAAATTTAGTCATGATTACATTATTTGATTTCTAAAATTCTATTATAATTATGACATCCCTTTTCATAATTCGAATTATGAGAACATGGAAAATTATAAGAAATATTGTAGCAAAAGATTGGTCAAGTATCATGTCTTTATGTGAGACATCATGAATCATGTCTTGTATGCTTTGGATATAGGATCGATTGCATGTGTTATAATATTTATCCGTTCTACATTTTCCAAATGCATAGGGCATTAAGAGGGAAAAAGGAAGAGAACCGTATATGACTGAAATGATTAAGCAATTGTCGAGGACAATCAGAGGTTTACCTAAGATTGGTTCTCATGGAGAGTTGGAAGTATGGTGTAAAAGTTTGGAGAGGGACCATATTGACATATTCTGAAAAAAGGCAACTCTTGTTCAGAAGTAAGAGTGAAAATGGGAATATGTAAATGGTTCCATATGAGGAAGTTATTCTTTAAAATTTGTGCAAGATTAGAAAAACTTAATGCAAGAAGGATGTTCAAAGGAATGTACTTTGAATGTGAGACTTCGTTTCCATGGAATTGATCTCCATTGGAATACTTTGTAATGTATGTTTCCAAGTCTTCGTGACTTTTGTGCATAGTCATTACAAGAGGACCAGTACATATGAGTTTAAAATCTAATAGATTATAGTAAATGACAAGAATTTGATATGCTTACATTTGTGGTAAGGATTTGGGATTGTGAAATGAGCATCATTGGAATGATGTTCAATTGATCTATTTCACAAAGTAAAAACTCATAGATAAACATAGTGTGCATACTTAGAGTATGGTATAACTATTGTTTAGAAAACATAGTGTGCATGGGACAAATATTGTTTTAATTCAAGTATTAAGCTCATTATTTGAAACATTATGCAATGAATAATGTGTAATCAATCTGGTGATTAAATAAAAGGTGTTTTATTTATATTCATAAGTTCTGAGACCATATTGGATTCGATTATTCTTGTGTTTCACATTGCAAGTTTTGACTTCCTGAATAACTAAGTTATTCAAACCATCCACAGTCGATTATAATTTGGAAGTAGGTATTGAGGCAAGACTGTCATGAATGAGTATGTAGTTTGTCTGGGACAAAGTGGTTGTAGTGTTCACGAGTGATCTTGGAATGAGATTCGAGTATTGGATTCAACCAATGCTCATTTGAATCACTTCATGGATTTTATCACGAGTGATCATGAGACGATAATATCTTATATTCTTCAAACAGAGATGTGTGAGTTGTAGTTGCGAGTTGCTTGCACATTGACATATGTAAACGCAACCAGTAACTTGGTTGTTATAAAACATATCGTTGTGTTTGATTTGATGAGTAAGTACAAGCGAGCATTTGGGTCGAAGTTTATCCATTTCTTTTACCTTTGGAGTGATAAAAGCGATATCTGTGACAAACATAGACAAACATAGTGTGCATACTTAGAGTATGGTATAACTATTATTTAGAAAACATAGTGTGCATGGGACAACTATTGTTTTAATTCAAGTATTAAGCTCATTATTTGAAACATTATGCAATGAATAATGTGTAATCAACATGGTGATTAAATAAAAGGTGTTTTATTTATATTCATAAGTTTTGAGACCATATTGGATTCGATTATTCTTGTGTTTCACATTGCATGTTTTGACTTCCTGAATAACTAAGTTACTCAAACCATCCACATTCGATTATAATTTGGAAGTAGGTATTGAGGCAAGACTGTCATGAATGAGTCTGTAGTTTGTCTGGGACAAAGTGGTTGTAGTGTTCATGAGTGATCTTGGAATGAGATTCGAGTATTGGATTCAACCAACGCTCATTTGAATCACTTCATGGATTTTATCACGAGTGATCATGAGACGATAATATCTTATATTCTTCAAACGGAGACGTGTGAGTTGTAGTTGCGAGTTGCTTGCACATTGACATATGTAAACGCAACCAGTAACTAGGTTGTTATAAAACATATCGTTGTCTTTGATTTGATGAGTAAGTACAAGCCAGCATTTGGGTCGAAGTTTATCCATTTCTTTTACCCTTGGAGGGATAAAAGCGATATCTATGATCCCCTCTATGATTTAGTGATGACACCCCTAAGTGCTTGGCCAAGCCTGGACTGATTTGATTTGTTCAATTAGTCAGTCATCATAAATCAGAAATCGGAAAACAACAAATGGACAGAGAGAATGTTTATAATCCATGTCTCAGTCCATATGATATCTAGAATGGAGGAAACAACAAATGGACACGTCATTTGACTAGGTCAGAGTTCGACAGCCGCTTTAAGAGCTACCATTGCTAGTCGAGATCTTAGACTCATACTTGAATAATAGTTTTAGAATTATCCAAGTAAGAGACTGTTGGATTTGATGTCTAAGCCCATAACTATTATTGGTATGTACTCGACCCGAGAGTAGCATGATCTCTTTGGGTAGCATGACATCAGAACAATTGGATAGACAAGTGAAAAAAGGTTATTTATGATTTATATTAATATATTATAAATATATTAATATGAAATCATATTATTTAATTAGTATTGATCAAGAATTAATTCAGAATTAATTTTGTGATCAAAAGAGACTAACTAAGTATATATGGATTGATTATGTAAATCATTCATTCTTATATATGTAGGCTTGTGATCCATTTTCCTTCATGCTGGGCTTAACCCATGTGGTAACCCATGGATTTTAAAACCCATGGATCATGAAGGAAATGGAAGGTCATGCACATTAGGGTTTACATGGTGTAACCCTAATGAGCCACCCTATATAAAGGATCCAATGGTTCAGGAAATGGAACTAGTGAATACACATAGTGAGGGCAAGGGACGATTTCATAGGGAGAACCAAAGTAACCTTCTTCTCAAGTTATTCCATTTGTTGGTGGTGTTGTGTGATTCCATTTGAGGCTTCCATATTATTGGGGCTAATATCTTAAAGGTTCAAGACTTCAAGCTCCATCAAAAGGTGTGTCATCTAACTAGAATTTTGTAGTATACTACTATAGTTGCTCCATAATATGCTAGTTAGGATGGTTCTTTGGAATTTTGTATTTTGCATGTATAATTGTGAAAACATAGATGCAAGGAACATAGGGTTGCATGCACACCATAGTAGTGTTAGAATGCTCAAAACCCATCACCTTCATCCTAGCACAAGTACAAATGAAGGGTGACTTAGTCATTTTTCCATGTAAACAATATTCGCAACTATCATCTGACTTTAAGTCAAATGACTCCAAGACTCCAGCCTTTTGGAGTTGAGCTATGTGCTTCTTGTTGACATGTCCAAAATGACAATGCCACAAGGATGCCTTATCCAAACTAGTGGAAGAATCAATATCCAATACATTATTTCCTAAGTTGTCTACAACTGACACAATTTCATATACACCATCACAAGGTAACGCTTTAAAATAAAGAACCCCATTATAAAAAGCATTAAAACCACCACATTCATTATCAAATGAAAAAGTAAATCCTTGTTTGTACAAACCATGAAAGGAAATAATATTTCTCGCCATTTCAGACGAGGAACAACATTTATTCAAATCTAATATTAAACCACTACTAAGTAATAAAGAATAAACTCCAATATTGGTGACAGATAAAGCTTTCCTATTCCCCATGATTAAGTTTATCTTCCCGTGCTCAACATCCTCACTTCTTTTTAGGCCCTGCAAATCAGAACAAATGTGAATTCACACCCTGTATCAAGGACCCAAGAATTAGTATGTGGTGAGTTATTAGACAATATAGTGTAAATACCTGCATGGGTGGGTTTTACTTTCCCATCCTTAACATCCTACAAGTACTTGGGGTAGCTTCGCTTCTGGTGCCCTTTTTCCTGACAATAGAAGCATTGTGCATCCTTTGGGTTGGAAGAGGGAGTGACAGAACCACCTTTGGTTCCACTCGAAGAGGAGCCATCAAGAGACTTTCCCTTGGTACCCTTCGAAGGGGTCTTCGTCTTTTTCCCTTTGCCTTGCCCAATTGCCAGAACAGGGGCGGTAGTAGGACTGGTAACTACATTCTTACCTTTCAGACTACTTTCAGAAGTCCTCAAAAGTCTTTAAAGTTTGCTAAGTGTGACCTCCTCCTTGTTCATATGATAAGTCATGCGGAACTGTTCATAACAAGAGGGTAAAGAGTGTAGAATGATACATATTGCTAACTCCTCATCAAAGTTCACATTTAACTTTAGCAAATGGTCCATGAATCTTTGCATTTTCTGCAAGTGGCCTGTAATAGACTCTCCATCCTTCATTTTTGTTGTTATCATGGAGGTGATGATTTCATACCTTTCCTGACGAGCACTCTGATGGTATCTTTCCATCAGGTCCTGGTGCATCTCATAAGGGTAGAAATCTTCATAGTATTTCTAGAGTTCTGTTGTCATGGTAGCCAACATGATACAAGATACCTTAGTGGCATCCTTTTGATGGCTAGTGTACTCAGGAATCTCCTCAGGAGTAGCAGAAGACTCATCAATGACCCTTAGCTCCTTTTTGAGGACACATTCCTTATCCTCATATAGAGTGACCATCCTTATGTTCCTAATCTAATCATTTAAATTCGTTCCATCAAAGATGACTCTCCCACAAAGGTTCATGAGAGAGAAGGAGCCAGTAGGGTTTAAGCCAGAAGCATTGTTGGAAGACATCTGAAAAGGAAGAAACACAAGTTTAGATTAGATAAAGAATCCTTAATAAGACACCCAAATGAAATATTAAGGCTAGGACACAACACAAAATTTTACAACTTGGAAAAGGGATGTTGTAATCCAAGCTACAAAATGTTTGAAGGTAGGTAAATGACGATTTACCAATTTCCACCATGAGAAACAAAACAGATTATTAGGTTTTAATTGGATTGAAACTCCTAGATCTTTTGAGATTCATTGAACAATTCAACAACATGTTTAAATTTAGATTATGCCCTTCAAGTTTGTGACTGGGATACCGAGGATCACAAACAAGGTGTGAATAACCATGCAAATTAACTTCGTACTCTTAATTTTATCAGCTAATTGTGTGTCGGTTAACCACACATGCTCCACCGATCTATGATAAACCTTAAGCCACCCTTTGCCACCCTTCTTAAGTCCAAGTTAGTGTGCCGGTTAACCATACATGCTCCACTAACGACTTTAGCAAGGTGCAAAGTGTAATTTCATGGGTTAGCATCAATTTTAAATTTTCCTAAAGTAACTCAGATTGAGAATTTAGAAAATGTTTAGTTACTTTATATTTATCATTACACTTTTAATAAGAATTATAGTATTTGTACTACCCGTTCAAGTAATGACCCTCCACCAGTCAAGGAAGCGGTGGGTGAGAGTGGACACCCATTAAGCTGCCATTTTATAGGCAACAACCTTATACCCCCTTATAGTCCGGCTTCTTGAATGAGGCCTACTAACGGTAAGAGTGACTTGTTCTTATATATATATATATATATATATATATATATATATATATATATATATATATATATATATATATTAGACTTTTAATAATATAATAGTATAAGGGTAGAATTCTAAACTTTTAAAACTATAGGGTTTGGAATTAATGTTCTCTAAAGTGACTTTACAAGTTCAAAAACTTGAGGGAAAGTTTTGAAACTATTCAAAACCTTTCATTTCTATAACTTATGAGTTTTAATGATTTTAATGGAAAGGACTTTTGGAATTCCATAACTTGAGGACAAGTTACGGAGTCCATTAAAAAGCATTTAGATCAACAGTAAAACGAACAAGCATGTCACATAATTTCTATGATCTATCAAAACTCATAAGCATGCATAATTCATATCAACAATTTTCAAGAATCATATGAACTTAATATAAATCTTGAAACTTTGAAAATTATCTTTGAAATTGGAATAGCACAATCATTAGCACATCAAAAACAGGTTTAACAATATAAAAATAGTTTAGGGTAATGATCCTAGTCCAATTCTAGCAATAAACCTCGAAATTTTGCACTAAGGGCCTCCTACTCGTTGAGTGCAAGAACCTACTCGATGAGTAGGATGAACTTTCACATGGACTCGTCGAGTCCCCCCATGGACTCGGCGAGTTCACTGAACAGTGAGCAGAAAAATCAATTTTTTAGCAATTTGCATCAAGTATTATGAAAACAAGCCTAGGCTTTGATACCAATGATGGGTTTTGAGCATTCTAACACTCCTATGGTGTACATGCAGCCCTAGAAACCTTGGATCTCTGTTTTCTCTATTATACATGCAAATTTTCTCTTTTCCAAGTATTCATCCTAACTAGCATATGATTGGGGTATATGTAATATAAAAACTAGTAGAATGACATACCCTTTTCTTGTAGCTTGGATTCCTTAAGACCTTGTGAGCCTAGCACCCCAAATGTGATGCCTCAAATGCTTCACACAAAACCACCAACAACTTGGAATAACTTGAGAGAAGATTCTTATGCACCAAAATCAACTAGCCCTCACTAGAATCACTTAAGTGCCGATTTTACAAGGATAAGGCTTCTTTATAAAGTGTGCATATTAGGGTTACACCATGTAACTCATGCCTTTCCATATTCTTCATGATCCATGGGTTTTAACATCCATGGAGTATCCATGGGTAACCACATGGGTTTATCCCATCATGAAGAACTATGGACCATAAGCCCACTACATAAGAATGAAAGATTTACCAAATAAATCCCCATTTATTTAATTTGTCTATTTTGATCACAAAATTAATTCCAAACTAATTCTTGATCAATACTACTTAAATAATTCATATTAATATATAAGAACTTATAATACATTAATAAACCATAAATATCCACTCACAAAAGTCTATCCAAATTGTTTCGATGCCATGCAACCTAAATCGACCATGCTAAATCGGGTCAACTACATACCAAATATAGTTATGGACTTAGACACCTTATCCAACATCATCGACCAAACACTTTCACAGCTGAGAGACGTGAAAAGTGTTGTGAACTTAACTGAGCTCCTCAGGTAGCTCCAATCGATACGCAAACCTGCCTACCTGGGTAATAATCCTTAAGGGACCAATATATCTGGGGCCCAAATTGCTCCACTTGATGAACCAAATGGCACCTTTCCAAGGTGACACCTTCTGGAGTACCATGTTCCCGACCTAAAACTCTAAATCGGGTCGTTGCTGATATTGCCATAATTATACATATATTTAGGCATTATTTTAATACATTTTAAGTCATTTATCAGTTAATCGTAAAGATATTAATTACTTATTGATTTAAATTATATTTTTTTTATCCAAATAAGACATTCTTGAAGATAAAGGACCAGAAGTGACAAATATTGGAACTTGGAAGGAGTGGAGCTGAATCGGAAGCTTAATGGAGCTTAAAGGGAAGAAGAATCAAGTAATTACACTCCCCATGATGTGGCAACTAAACACCACGACATGGTTATAAGGAAATTCCTTATAAGATAAGAAAGCAGGAATCTCACGATGCGAGCTTTATAATCTCATGACGTGAGGAGCAAATATTGTAGAAGATCACTATGTGGAAGCCAAGTTTCCTTTTAGATAGGAACTACTACTGAACTCACAACGTGAGAACTTATTCCTAAAGATGTGAGGGACGTTTTTAAGAAAACTATAAATAGTCTCTGCCATATTGAAGCGGTTAAATCTGATTTTTTAGAGAAAGAGCCGAAATCAGAAGCCAGAGAAGAGCGAAAAACAACCTTTTGGAAGAGAGAACGTTTGAAGATTGAAGATGTGAAGATCACACGTCACATTCGGTTTGCATTAATTCAATCATGTCGAATTATTATGATTTTGTGTGTTTACCTTCTGCCATGAGTAGTTAATTTAGTGGACTTTCGTTTAGTTAGATGAAACCTTAAACTATGTGCTAGTTTCTTATTTTATGGATTATACGAAGTTGGATTTAGTTTATGTGTGATTATCGATTCATAGCATGTTAAAGCTTTAATCTTTGTTTCTTACTATTAAGGGCATGATCCTTGAATCATATTCAGGATCCTCAAATATTTCTGAAGTCTTAGGATCCTTAAACATATCCCGGGATCCTAACTATTACCACTAATATCTCCATCATTTTATAACGACTATGTTTTCTTTATTTTCTCACATGTGCAAAATGAGTCAACACAAGACCCATTCTTAATGGAGAGTCATCTCAACCAGGAAAAAGACCAAGAATGCCAAGTCAAATAACGTTCATATGCTGATTCTAGAGGATCCCGATATTATCAGACTTCTTGCTATTAGCATTAGACTATAAGTAACACATGTAGCTAGCACACTAAAGACACATTTAGCTTATCTATAATACTTGTACTTACATTTAAACATTCATATCTGTAAATCGACATTTTATATCAATAAAAACATTAAGGCATGTGATTATTATCACCTTCGAAGGTTTTTTGTCAGAGATCCTATCATGGACCAAGGGATTTCCTTGTAACTCACTTGTGTCAGTTTGATCATCATTTAATACTTGATTTACCACGAACATAAGAACCTATCATACAATTTGGTCGAATTCTACTTAGTCGATTTTTTCCATAACAATTTGGCGCCCATCGTGGGGCTGTGGTGTTCATAATCATTTTGGAATCATGTCTACCCAATTGAACTTATACTCTTCCTCTATTCCTCCCATTTCCTATAAAAACCTTCCTCCAACTCCAGGGGGAGCTCCCAAGAAAGCCTATGAGGCACCATAGAAAAACACCTCTCCCTACCCAAGGATTTCGGGATCCTCCGATATTGATTTGTAATAACAAAATCTTTGCTATGATGAAGATATTGGAACGACAAGTCACTCAACAGAAGGAGGATAATGGGACAAATGCTCAAGGAAGTGGAGAGAATAAGGGCAGATATCCACAAGCCTCAAAAAGAGGTACCCTCGATCATGAAGCTCAAGATCCTGAACATTAACAACACGGGATCCTCAACAAACCACCGCATGATAGGATCGTCAATACAGGTCTCTGTTCCCGCCTAGGACATGGTTCCAAGAGAGCAAGCCCATACGGTCCAGGATCCCAATGAAACCTTCGTTACTCCCAATAACAAGGATCCTAGTAAATTCATCAATAATAATATTTTACAGCTAACTCCATGGATAAAGATGCAGGAATGAGCCCGTTCATGGAAAAAGAGCTCCAAAAGCCATGACGGATGATCTCAATTGTACCCTATGACATCCCCATTTTTCAAGGCTAGAAAAGACCGATTTGTTTATGATTTATTTAAAAATTATAGTATCTTTTTGAAGAATAATATTGCGGAATTTGTTCCCATACATATGATAAACACATTATCAAATCATTTATGAAGAAATGTATTTTAATTGTATTAAAAACGTTGGGATGTCATCGTTAATGCAGTACATAAGCATAAATGGAAATAACATAGGCCTTACAACATCTATTATTCTACTGGTTTATTATCCATAATTCTCTCATTTGTTCATCACACTGGTGTTCTTGTGCCATTACCTGTAATACAAGAAACTAAGTGGGTTAGGCTTGGGAGCCTGTTGAGCACATAGGGTTTTCAACCCACAATAATTAAGTTCTTCAATTTCATCAATCATTAAACCATATTACCCATTCCTATTATCCTCACTTTTTATCCCTAAAGCATCTAATTTATGGGACCTAGCCTAAGGATTATCTTTGGGTTAGACATTAATGCTAAAGGGATTCCTCAGCAATATATGTTAGTAAGGCAACCATTAGGGGGATGGAGTAAACATGGTGAGCATGTAGTTCAAAAACACCTGTTGTGAGCCTACCAGCGTTCCACTGGACTGTCTAGAATAGTTCATGGTCGTCATTTATACTCCGCTAGATGACTAGGTCAGCTTTAACATCAAGGCCTCTCATCATTTATTTCATCTTTCATCATCTATGCCATTTACCCATCTTTACCCAACATAATTCTAGGTATAAAATACATATAAAGTTTAAATCGAGTAAAATATGTATAAATTGTTCATCTAACATAGATATTAGGAGCACAGATAATAGGCACATATTGCAAGGTATTTTATATTAAATACTTCATATCTATGTGTAAGATGAAAGTAACTATGCACTTACTTGTTACATTGACGATTTGAAATTCGGGCAGCGCTTCGCTTCTAACAATTGTCTTTTCCTTTGACGAAACCTAGTAACATTATTAATAAGTTTTAGTTTATCATTTATTGTGACTAATTATTAGTATAGATTCATCATTAATACAAAGTCTACTTTCATCATCTATCAAATAAGGAACAACCAGGTAGGATCATATTGGAGTTAGGGTCTGTTTGGTATATGAAGTATACTATTTAGAAATCCCACGTTAAACACCTCACTAAAACACAGCCTAGACAACATCGCCATAAGTAGATCAATCAATATAACAACTTTGAACCATTGATAATTATTTTTTATAGGTTCATAATAATGATAATGAACATAAACATAAGTTATACTTAAAGTATGGTAAACATAACTTACTTATAAGGGGTTAGCGAGGAATCGGGCTCTACGTGTTTAGAACTTCTGAACTGAAAGCTCTTCTTCTCGGGGCCTTATGGCGCTCCAGGACTCACTACTAACGCCTAGGAGGTGCTAGGTAAAGGCATAGAGGGTTTGGGGTGTTTAAGAAATAATGGGTTAGAAAGGTGTGACAAAAAGAGTGAAAAACGCCATCTATTTATAGGTTGTGAAAGTTGTGTACACGGGGCATATGTGAAGAGTATGATGGGTGTACGCGAAGAGTACGATGGGCGTACTCAGTATGCTGGGAATACTCTAATCTATGCTCGGTGTAATCTTGCCAAGTGTCGCAATCTCAATCGAAGCCGTGGGGAAGAAGTAGTGGCTCGGATAGTGCTACGTGTCACTCGCTGGTTTAGTTCAAAAATTAATTATATTCTAAAATCCATAACTTTTGCATACAAGCTCCATTTTTGATGTTCTTTATATCCATGCATAGGTAGCATATAGTATGAATTTTGATTAGATCTCTAAGGCTAAAGAGTAGTATATCACTCTACAAAAACCAAGTCAGCTTGGCCCTAGCTAGCGGCGCTGCCTCTTGGACCCCGCTACAAGGGGCGCTGCCCCCGGACCCCCGTCAGTTCAGAGGTTCGCCCCTAAATAATAGTATACTTTCAACAATGACAAAATCAAACAAATTTGCACTCTGCACCATACTAATTTGTTCGATGTGGGTTAAGGTACTAAGTCACATAGGTTAGGGTTTAAGGGTAAGTTACATGGGTTAGGGCACAAGGGTTATGACATTAAGTCATATGGTTTAAGGTTTAAGGGTTAAGGGATTAAGTCACAAGGGTTATGGTTTAAGGGTAAGTTACATGGGTTAGAGTATAAGGGTTATGACATTAAGTCATATGGGTTAGGGTTTAAGGGTAAGTTACATGGGTTAGGGTATAAGTGTTATGACATTAAGTCACATGGTTTAGGGTTTAAGGGTTAAGGGATTAAGTCACATGGGTTAGGGTTTAAGGGTAAGTTACATGAGTTACGGTGTAAGGGTATGACATTAAGTCATATAGGCTAGGGTTTAACGGTTAAGGCATTAAGTCACATAGGTTAGGGTTTAAGGGTAAGTTACATGGGTTAGGGTATATCACAAGCCATGTCTCCTTAGCCATAAGCCTTATTCTTTAATCCATATATCACAAGTCATAGGTCATGAGCTGTAACTCCTAAAGCCATAAGCCTTATGCCTTAATCCATACATCATAATCAATAATCCATAATTTATAAGCCTTAAGCCTTAAGCGATAAACTATATGCCAAAATACTTAATCAATAAGCCACAAGCACCTAAATCTTAATCCATTATCCCTAAGATATAAGCCTAAGATCTAAACCATAAGTCACAAGTCATATGTACAAAGCTTTCATCTCTACACCCTTATCCAAGAACCATACATTATATACTATAAATCATGAGCCCCAAAAACTAAACATTAAAGAATAAGTCATCAACTATAAGCCCTAAGCCATAATCCTTGAGCATTAATGTGACAACCCGAAATTTCAATCTTGTACAGTTATTCAAATCAATCAAGATCAGACTCATTTTTGCTATCTTCTAGCATTATTTAGAGTCAATTAGAGTGTTCTAAGTCTAGTACCTTCAAAGTTTGGGTTTAGAATTGGGTTACATAAGTTCACCACTTCCCAAAATGGCCAAACACTCCAACATGAGGAGTGTACGGCCGGACACCTGGGTGTGCGGCCGTACACCCCCTTCTGGCCGTACACTTTCATGTATAATTGAGAGACGTAGCCTTCATTCAACTCTTTTCACACTCCTAAGCCAAGAACTCATTCTCTCTCAACTACCATCCGATTTTTCATCGAGATCTTCAAGATTCTAAGTTTTTCTTCCCTTGAATTGTTCATTCCTTTCAGTATCTTCTATGGATCGTTGATTTCATCCATGAAATCACTTCATTTTGGTAGATCTTCAAGTGTTCTTCAGTTTCACCAAGAACACCAAGAACACCTACTAAGTTCTTGGACCTCAAACACCCCTAAAAGGTTATATATCGTAGGTACCACTTCTTATGCTTGTTACTTACTAGATATACTCCTTAGAAATCGTCCAAACCATGATCATGAAGGAGTGTACGGCCGTATACAACCCATGTGGCCGTACACCCCTTTGTTTAGTGTATATTAGCCTCAAACTCATGTTCTATGCTAGCACATGACCAAGAACACTTAGAGGATGCAAGATATAGCCTTGAAACACACTTTTTAGCCATTTCTTCAAGGAGTGTATGGTCGTACACTCCATGGACATACACACTAGGCTGTACACCCAAGTGGTCGTACATCTGGTGGCCGTCCACACACTTGTGTGGCCGTACACCCATTATATGCGACCCTCGACACTTCTAACACTTCAATCTAAGTGTTTCCTGTTGGATTAATGTCTAAGTCCATAACTATAATTGGTGAGACTTGACCCGACCCGGCATGGTCCATTTAGGTTGCATGGCATCATGCATTTGGATAGACTATAATGAGAGAAATAACACTTAAGGTTGGTTAATATATTATAAGTTATAATATATTAATAAGATTATTTGATTAGTATTGATCAAGAATTAATTTGGAATTAATTAAGTGATCAAAAGGAGACTAATTAAATATATGGGTTGATTGTGTATGATTCAATAAGTAGTAGAACAAGCCATATGAGTCGAAGAGTACGATGGGCGTACGCGAAGAGTACGATGGGCGTTCTCAGTATGCTGGGAATACTCTGATCTATGCTCGACGTAATCTTGCCAAGTGTCGCAATCTCATTCCATGCCGTGGGGAAGAAGTAGTGGCTCGGATCGTGCTACGTGTCACTCGCTGGTTTAGTTCAAAAATTAATTATATTCTAAAATCCATAACTTTTGCATACAAGATCCATTTATGATGTTCTTTATATCCACGCATAGGTAGCATATAGTATGACTTTTTTTTAGATCTCTAAGGCTAAAAAGTAGTATATCACTTTACAAAAACCAAGTCAGCTCGGCCCTAGCTAGGGGCGCTACCTCTTGGACCCCGCCTGGGGCTGCCCCCCTTGGACCCCGCTACCAGGGGTGCTGCCCCGGACCCCCGTCAGTTCAGAGGTTCGCCCCTCAATAATAGTATACTTTCAACAATGACAAAATCAAACAAAGTTGCACTCTGTACCATACTAATTTGTTCGATGTGGGTTAAGGTACTAAGTCACATAGGTTAGGGTTTAAGGGTAAGTTACATGGGTTAGGGCACAAGGGTTATGATATTAAGTCATATGGTTTAAGGTTTAAGGGTTAAGGGATTAAGTCATAAGGGTTATGGTTTAAGGGTAAGTTACATGGGTTAGAGTATAAGGGTTATGACATTAAGTCATATGGGTTAGGGTTTAAGGGTAAGTTACATGGGTTAGGGTATAAGTGTTATGACATTAAGTCACATGGTTTAGGGTTTAAGGGTTAAGGGATTAAGTCACATTTGTTAGGGTTTAAGGGTAAGTTACATGAGTTACGGTGTAAGGGTATGACATTAAGTCATATAGGCTAGGGTTTAAGGGTTAAGGCATTAAGTCACATAGGTTAGGGTTTAAGGGTAAGTTACATGGGTTAGGGTATATCACAAGCCATATCTCCTTAGCCATAAGCCTTATTCTTTAATCCATATATCACAAGTCATAGGTCATGAGCTATAACTCCTAAAGCCATAAGCCTTATGCCTTAATCCATACATCATAATCAATAATCCATAAATTATAAGCCTTAAGCCTTAAGCGATAAAATATATGCCAAAATACTTAATCAATAAGCCACAAACACCTAAATCTTAAGCCATTATCCCTAAGATATAAGCCTAAGATCTAAACCATAAGTCACAAGTCATATGCACAAAGCCTTCATCTATACACCCTTAGCCAAGAACCATACATTATACACTATAAATCATGAGCCCCAAAAACTAAACATTAAAGAATAAGTCATAAACTATAAGCATTAAGCGATAATCATTGAGCATTAATGTGACAACCCGAAATTTTAATCTTGTACAGTTATTCAAATCAATCAAGGTCAGACTCGTTTTTGCTATCTTCTAGCATTATTTAGAGTCAATTAGAGTGTTCTAAGTGTAGTACCTTCAAAGTTAGGGTTTAGAATTGGGTTACATAAGTTCACCACTTCCCAAAATGGCCAAACACTCCAACATGAGGAGTGTACCGCCGGACACCTGGGTGTGCAGCCGTACACCCCTTCTGGCCGTACACTTTCATGTATAATTGAGAGACGTAGCCTTCATTCAACTCTTTTCACACTCCTAAGCCAAGAACTCATTCTCTCTCAACTACCATCCGATTTTTCATCGAGATCTTCAAGATTCTAAGTTTTTCTTCCCTTGAATTGTTCATTCCTTTCACTATCTTCTATGGATCATTGATTTCATCCATGAAATCACTTCATTTTGGTAGATCTTCAAGTGTTCTTCAGTTTCACCAAGAACACCTACTAAGTTCTTGGACCTCAAACACCCCTAAAAGGTTATATATCGTAGGTACCACTTCTTATGTTTGTTACTTACTAGCTATACTACTTAGAAATCGTCCAAACCATGATCATGAAGGAGTGTACGGCCGTATACAACCCATGTGGCCGTACACCCCTTTGTTTAGTGTATATTAGCCTCAAACTCATGTTCTATGCTAGCACATGACCAATAAAACTTAGAGGATGCAAGATATAGCCTTGAAACACACGTTTTAGCCATTTCTTCAAAGAGTGCATGGTCGTACACTCCATGGACATACACATTAGGCCGTACACCCAAGTGGTCGTACATCTGGTGGCCATCCACACACTTGTGTGGCCGTACACCCATTATATGCGACCCTCGACACTTCTAACACTTCAATCTATGTGTTTCCTGTTGGATTAATGTCTAAGTCCATAACTATAATTGGTGAGACTTGACCCGACCCGGCATGGTCCATTTAGGTTGCATGGCATCATGCATTTGGATAGACTATAATGAGAGAAATAACACTTAAGGTTGGTTAATATATTATAAGTTATAATATATTAATAAGATTATTTGATTAGTATTGATCAAGAATTAATTTGGAATTAATTAAGTGATCAAAAGGAGACTAGTTAAATATATGGGTTGATTGTGTAAATCATTCATATGTGGGCTTATGATCCAAGATTCCTTATGTTGGACTAAGTCCATGGGGTGACCCATGGATACTCCATGGAGGTTAAAATCCATGGAGCATAAGGAATGGGTAAAGTCATGAGTTACATGGTGTAACCCTAATAGCCACCATATAAAAGAATCCCATGGCTCAAGAAATCGTGCACTATGTGTGAGTGTGAGGGCTAAACGATTTCAAGGAGTGTTCTACATTTCTCTCAAGGTTATTCCAAAAGCAATTGATGTTGTGTGAACCATTTGAGGTGTCACACTTGGGGCACTAGGCACTCAAGCTTTATGAAGATAATCTACATCAAAGAGGTATGTATTCTATCTTGTTATATTCATTGTTTTATAGCTTAGATTAGGATAATACCTTGGATGTTCATATTTGCATGTATAATAGAGAAAACATAGATCCAAGGTATTTAGGGTTGCATGTACACTTAGGGGTGTTAGAATGCTCAAAACCCAACAGTGGTATCAGAGCCTAAGCTTGTTTTCAATTATACTTGATGCAATTTGCTGAAAAATGCTGAAAAACTCGATTTTCTGGCTTTCTGGGCACTGGACTCGCCGAGTCCACTGATGAACTCGCCGAGTCCGTGAGTAAAATCATCCTACTCGTCGAGTAGGTTCATGCACTCGACGAGTAGGAGCCCCTGACAACATATTTTCGAGTTTTTTGGCTGGAATTGGACTAGGAACATTACCCTAAGATGTTTTTGGACTTATAAACTTGTTTTTGATGTGGTAATGTTCATGCTAATCCAATTTCAAAGATAATTGTCAATAGATTCATGTTTTGAATTATTTTAGTGATTAGGCTAGTTACATGAAAAAGGTTGATTTGAATTATCTTGTTCTTATGAGTTGCTTAGATTAATGGAAAAGTTAATTGATTATGTGTTTTCAATCCATTTTAATCTAAGAGTTGATTCTAAAATGTGTTTTTTGTAACTTGTACTCAAGTTATATGAAAAGTCACATTTAAGTTTCATAAAACTCATATTGGCAAAGGTTACAAAAATGAAGAGTCTTATCTCATTGAATGGTTTTATGACTCCATAACTTGTCCTCAAGTTATGGTAGTTCAAGAGTCACTTCATTAAGTAATAAAATGTGTAACCTTAATTAATTCCATAAGTTATAAAATAAAGATAAGTTAATTCATTTATTAGTTTAAAGTCTTCCATAACTTGTCCTCAAGTTATGGAACTTGAAGAGTTTTTGGATTAAAACTACTTTAAACACATAAGTTATGGAATTAATTAGTTTTGAATAGTTTCAAAACTTGCCCTCAAGTTTTGGAATTTGAAAAGTTTTCTCTTATGAATACTTTAATTCCAAGTTATCCCTTAGAATTTTAAAAGATAAAATTCAACCCTTATACTTTATAATATTATAAGTTAATAATATTTATATATATGTATAAGAGGAAGTCAGTCTTACCGTTAGTAGGCCTCATTCACGAAGCCGGTCTATAAGGGGGGGTACAAGGTTACTGCCTATAAAATGGCAGTTTAATGGGTGTCCACTCTCACCCACCGCTTCCTTGACCGGTGGAGGGTCGTTAACCGAATGGGTAGGACAAGGACTAGAATTCTCCTTTCATTAAGAGTATTAATGATAAATACTAAGTAACTAAACACTTAGAAATACCCAATCTTAGTTACTTAGGAAAATGTGAATAAGGTGCTAATCCATGAAATTACACTTTTCACTTTGTTTAAGTCGGTTAGTGGAGCGTGTGTGGTTAACCGACACACTAACTCATATTTAACAAGGTAGGCAAAGGGTAACTTAATGTTTATCATAGTATCGGTGGAGCGTGTGTGGTTAACCGACACATCGATTGAGGGGTAAACACTTAAGGGTACCAAGTAATTTGCATGGGTACTTCACACCTTGTTTTGTGATCCACAACATCCCAGTCACAAAACCTGAAGGGCACACTCGAGTTTCAAAACCAATTAAAACCTAAAAATACATTTCGTTTATCTTGGTGGAAATTGGTGAATCGTCATTCACCTACCTTCAAATATTTTATAGCTTGGATTACGGCATCCCCTCTTCTAAGTTATAAAATAGTTTGTTGGGTCCTAGCCTTAATATTTCATATTGGGTGTCATATTAAGGACTTTAGATCAACTATCTTGAATATCTACCAATAGATGTCTGGTTTAGACATTTATGATCTTCCCAAATCTCTTGAAACAAGCTTTCCTAAATGAAGATGATGTCCCATGGAAATCATACTTCTTTCATCTCCTCCAATTATTCTCCCTAACCCACAAGTTCTTGAAAATTTTAAGGTCACTCAAGCCTTATTGGCAAGGCAAGGTCTAGGTGTGGTCACATCTTGGAGATGTAGTCACATATTGACAAACCGGGAGAGTTGGGTGTCAAATTCTTGAGAAAGTTGGTGGCTCAATCACTTTCTAAGTCACCTAGTGAGTTCCTTTGGGACACCTATGAAATAGACTATGACAAGACCCTTAATGATCTTATATTTTTACTAAGATCAACTTCCTAAAACTTTGTGGAGATTGACAATGATGACATTGGATATCTAGTAAAGCTCTCTCTTCCCAGTGGAAAGGGATCGGCCATTGTCAACTTGGTTGACCAAATGGTAAAGAGAAAGTCTAAGTCTGTGATAGTCCCATGTACCATTATCAAAGAGTCCATATATTTATATTGCCAAAGGAAGGGGCATTAGTTGCAAAGCTGTCAATTTTACCAAAGGATGGTAAAGTCAATAAGTTTGACTTTATTTAGGAAAAATCCACTATCTAATTTTGCTAAGTTTCTATTCTGAGATTCTTGATACATGATGTGACTGGGTCACATGTTGATGTTTTAAGAATCAAAGAAAAGTAAAGAAACTTAAAGAAAGAATATGCTGAATCTGATCGCATAGATGGATTTCTATCGCATAGTTTGAAGATTGGATTCTTGAGCTACTTCTTAGGAGTTATGATATTTTTGCTTAGGAATAGACAACAACAAGTCTTCATATGGATTGTAAGGATAAGTTTTTCTGCAAAGTTTTTAAAATAAAAGGAAAATTTTTGATTTTATTGATTTTAAAATATCCTTACAATGGCATCTGTGGAAATTTTTGTTGCTTATAGGATTCCATTAATAGCAAGAGTGGAAATATGAAATTGATTCTTTCATTTGTGGTAATGTCTAAATTTACCAAATAAGGAAAGATTCTCAAAACCCAAGTGTCAATTGGACCGGAACTCTGAATCATGCAAGTTGTATAGCATGATGAATGAGAACTTTCAAGTATTGAAAAATTAAGCCTAATTACTTGTTCACATGGATGTGTGAGTCAAGTAACGGACTAAGGAATCGAGTACACATTCTTGTGCAATGATTAAGTCCACCACAAAAGATCGATAAGACTATTCGTCATAGTTTACTAAAGCTCAGTAAATATGATTATACTTACAAGCTTAAGTGTAATTCTGAGACATTGGAAAAAGGTTCCAATGTAAGGCAAAGCGAATAAGAAGAATCAACTTAGGCAGAAAGATAAAAGTTTCTCAAATCTTAAAAGATGGGAGAGTACTTTAGTATCAGTTTTGTGATCATCTTAATGATTAAGAAACCATAGCACAATTAGTTCTCTAAGGAAATCTTAGTGCATTCATATGACTAAGAAGAGGAACTTGAATTGTTGAAATGGTTAAATCACGAAGATGAGTTATACTTCGTTCCAATACAAGTCTTAGAGTCATACTCCAAGATTGTAATTTTATTGACATGTCTTAAAGAAGGTTTAAAACACTTGTCAAATGTAAGAGTAAAAGTTCTCTACTCTTGTACATTTGACATTGGTAAGTTGTGATGTTTTGGATAAAAACAAAGACAAACTTAGGCCAATTGTGTAAAGTGTTTGTCTTGATTAGAATCCACACTATCTCTTGAATATCTGACAAGAAAGTCTTATATGTCAAGAGGACAGTAGGAGTCTTAAACGTCTTGAAAGTCTCAAGAAATAATCAAGAATAAAACCTAAAGTTCTTCACTAGCACACGACTTGAGGTTTATAACCTATCGTGTTGACATATTCTGTGCCCATTCCAGTTAAAGTTGGCTTTGCATATGAGTTCTTATAGTTCTCAATTTGTTGCACAACAACTTGGAAGCAATGGCAGGCCCTTGAGCTTCCAGGTGGCAAGAAATTAAGATTTAGTTCAGTCCATATGAGTTTGGACTTGTCATTATCCTTGTCTTGTGACTATGGTTTTGACAATTCACATGGATAAGAACACATACACCAGTAAATCTAAGTGTCATAAGGTTTCTCTCCGATTCATGAAAATGATGGTGAGGAAACACTTTCACTAAGTAGATTTTAGCTAGATAACAATTGTGATATTTACATTCTCAAAGTCGTTAGTGGAGTGTGTGTGGTTTACCGACACACTAACATGGACTTGTGAGAAGTGGCAAAAAGGTCTAACCATTATGATTACGGCATCCCTCTTCATAATTATTTAGACACACAAGTGTGCTATCTAAGGGAAGGTGTATGATTTTGATAAAGTTTTATCAAAACAATCTAGTACCAGAAATCTGAACTTTGGTAAGAAAGTCAGCTGATTTCTGAGTACATGTCAAAGCTAGTGGGAGCATATGTGTTATGCTAATAATCGTCATGTTAGTGGGAGCATGATAATTATGATAAGTATTTCAAGTTAGCAATGTTAATGATAGAAAACAAAAGGTTTCAATTGGGAAAAAGTGGTTTTGCTATAATTAAGGGAGAGGAAATTATACTTCATCTCAAATCTAAAAGCTTAGATTGAGGTTTTAATCATATTTAGTCAAGAATATATATATATATGAATGTTATGTTGTAATGGATCAACATAAGAAAATTCTATATATGTGTCCATTATTTGCGTTCTAAAACTCGATTATGATTACGACATCCCTTTTCATCATCTGAATAATGAGAACTTATCAAATAGAAATAGAAATATTATAGCAAAAGACTGATTTAGTCATTATGTGAGACATCATGAATCGTGTCCCATATGCTTCGGATATAGGATCGATTACATGTGCTATATTCATCCTTTCTAAAATTTTCCAAATGCCTGGGCATTAAGAAGGGAAAAGGTCTAGAATTGGATATGACTAAAAGGATTAAACAATTTTCGAGGACAATCTAAGGTTTACCAAAGATTGGTTGCTCAAGGACAGTTGGAAGTATAGTGATAATTCTGGAAGGACCATATTGAAATAATCTGTAAGGAGGCAACTCTTGTTCAGAAGTGATAGTCAAAATGGAATCTGCAAATGTTTCAAAGTTAGAAATTATTCAATCTGTGTAAGATTAGGAAACTTAATGCAAGAAGGATGTTTCTAAGGAGTTGATCTCCTTTGGAATGCTCTGTAATGGTTGTTGTCAAGTGTTTCTGACTTTGTGAATAATCATTACAAGAAGATCAATGCATATAAGTTTAGAATCTAACAGATTTCAGTAAATGGAATGAATTTGGAATTCTTGCGTTTGCAGTAAGGATTTGGGACTGTGAAATAGGATCATTGGAGTTATGTTCAATTGATCTAATTCAAAAATTGAAGATCATAGACAAACATAGTATGCATACTTGGTGTGTGGCATGACTAGTGTTTAGAAAACATAGTGTACATGCTTGGAGCATAGGACTACTATTGTTTTAAATTCAAGAATAAACTTAATAGCTGAAACAGTATACAATGAATAATGTGTAATCATATGGTGATAAATAAATGGTGTTTTATTTATATTCATAGGTTTTGATATCATATTAGATTCTATTATTATTGTGTTTCATTTTGCATGTTTTGACTTCCAGAATAACTAGGTTGTTCTTCCTGAATGACTAAGTTATTCAAACCATCCATAGTCGGTCATATGTTGGAAGTAGATATGAATAAAGACTGTCATGGGTGGGCTTGTAGAGGTCTAAGATGTTGGACAAAGGGCTACAACACTCATGAGTGCTCATAAGTTCTGAGTATTGGATTCAACCCGCGCTCATTGGAATCATTTCATGGATTTTATCACGAGTGATCATGAGACGATAATATCTTATATTCTTCAAACCTAGAGATATGAGTTGATACTATGAGTTGGTTGTACATTGATTGCACGAAAACGCATTCGGTAACTCGGGGTTATAAAACGTGCCTTTGTGTATGATTCAATAAGTAGTAGAACAAGCCATATGAGTGGAAGAGTACGATGGGCGTACGCGAAGAGTACGATGGGCGTTCTCAGTATGCTGGGAATACTCTGATCTATGCTCGACGTAATCTTGCCAAGTGTCGCAATCTCATTCCATGCCGTGGGGAAGAAGTAGTGGCTCGGATCGTGCTACGTGTCACTCGCTGGTTTAGTTCAAAAATTAATTATATTCTAAAATCCATAACTTTTGCATACAAGATCCATTTTTGATGTTCTTTATATCCACGCATAGGTAGCATATAGTATGACTTTTTTTTAGATCTCTAAGGCTAAAAAGTAGTATATCACTTTACAAAAACCAAGTCAGCTCGGCCCTAGCTAGGGGCGCTACCTCTTGGACCCCGCCTGGGGCTGCCCCCCTTGGACCCCGCTACCAGGGGTGCTGCCCCCGGACCCCCGTCAGTTCAGAGGTTCGCCCCTCAATGATAGTATACTTTCAACAATGACAAAATCAAACAAAGTTGCACTCTGTACCATACTAATTTGTTCGATGTGGGTTAAGGTACTAAGTCACATAGGTTAGGGTTTAAGGGTAAGTTACATGGGTTAGGGCACAAGGGTTATGATATTAAGTCATATGGTTTAAGGTTTAAGGGTTAAGGGATTAAGTCATAAGGGTTATGGTTTAAGGGTAAGTTACATGGGTTAGAGTATAAGGGTTATGACATTAAGTCATATGGGTTAGGGTTTAAGGGTAAGTTACATGGGTTAGGGTATAAGTGTTATGACATTAAGTCACATGGTTTAGGGTTTAAGGGTTAAGGGATTAAGTCACATGGGTTAGGGTTTAAGGGTAAGTTACATGAGTTACGGTGTAAGGGTATGACATTAAGTCATATAGGCTAGGGTTTAAGGGTTAAGGCATTAAGTCACATAGGTTAGGGTTTAAGGGTAAGTTACATGGGTTAGGGTATATCACAAGCCATATCTCCTTAGCCATAAGCCTTATTCTTTAATCCATATATCACAAGTCATAGGTCATGAGCTATAACTCCTAAAGCCATAAGCCTTATGCCTTAATCCATACATCATAATCAATAATCCATAAATTATAAGCCTTAAGCCTTAAGCGATAAAATATATGCCAAAATACTTAATCAATAAGCCACAAACACCTAAATCTTAAGCCATTATCCCTAAGATATAAGCCTAAGATCTAAACCATAAGTCACAAGTCATATGCACAAAGCCTTCATCTATACACCCTTAGCCAAGAACCATACATTATACACTATAAATCATGAGCCCCAAAAACTAAACATTAAAGAATAAGTCATAAACTATAAGCATTAAGCCATAATCATTGAGCATTAATGTGACAACCCGAAATTTTAATCTTGTACAGTTATTTAAATCAATCAAGGTCAGACTCGTTTTTGCTATCTTCTAGCATTATTTAGAGTCAATTAGAGTGTTCTAAGTGTAGTACCTTCAAAGTTAGGGTTTAGAATTGGGTTACATAAGTTCACCACTTCCCAAAATGGCCAAACACTCCAACATGAGGAGTGTACCGCCGGACACCTGGGTGTGCAGCCGTACACCCCCTTCTGGCCGTACACTTTCATGTATAATTGAGAGACGTAGCCTTCATTCAACTCTTTTCACACTCCTAAGCCAAGAACTCATTCTCTCTCAACTACCATCTGATTTTTCATCGAGATCTTCAAGATTCTAAGTTTTTCTTCCCTTGAATTGTTCATTCCTTTCACTATCTTCTATGGATCATTGATTTCATCCATGAAATCACTTCATTTTGGTAGATCTTCAAGTGTTCTTCAGTTTCACCAAGAACACCTACTAAGTTCTTGGACCTCAAACACCCCTAAAAGGTTATATATCGTAGGTACCACTTCTTATGTTTGTTACTTACTAGCTATAATACTTAGAAATCGTCCAAACCATGATCATGAAGGAGTGTACGGCCGTATACAACCCATGTGGCCGTACACCCCTTTGTTTAGTGTATATTAGCCTCAAACTCATGTTCTATGCTAGCACATGACCAATAACACTTAGAGGATGCAAGATATAGCCTTGAAACACACTTTTTAGCCATTTCTTCAAGGAGTGTATGGCCGTACACTCCATGGACATACACATTAGGCCGTACACCCAAGTGGTCGTACATCTGGTGGCCATCCACACACTTGTGTGGCCGTACACCCATTATATGCGAGCCTCGACACTTCTAACACTTCAATCTAAGTGTTTCCTGTTGGATTAATGTCTAAGTCCATAACTATAATTGGTAAGACTTGACCCGACCCGGCATGGTCCATTTAGGTTGCATGGCATCATGCATTTGGATAGACTATAATGAGAGAAATAACACTTAAGGTTGGTTAATATATTATAAGTTATAATATATTAATAAGATTATTTGATTAGTATTGATCAAGAATTAATTTGGAATTAATTAAGTGATCAAAAGGAGACTAATTAAATATATGGGTTGATTGTGTAAATCATTCATATGTGGGCTTATGATCCAAGATTCCTTATGTTGGACTAAGTCCATGGGGTGACCCATGGATACTCCATGGAGGTTAAAATCCATGGAGCATAAGGAATGGGTAAAGTCATGAGTTACATGGTGTAACCCTAATAGCCACCATATAAAAGAATCCCATGGCTCAAGAAATTGTGCACTATGTGTGAGTGTGAGGGCTAAACGATTTCAAGGAGTGTTCTACATTTCTCTCAAGGTTATTCCAAAAGCAATTGATGTTGTGTGAACCATTTGAGGTGTCACACTTGGGGCACTAGGCACTCAAGCTTTATGAAGATAATCTACATCAAAGAGGGATGTATTCTATCTTGTTATATTCATTGTTTTATAGCTTTGATTAGGATAATACCTTGGATGTTCATATTTGCATGTATAATAGAGAAAACATAGATCCAAGGTATTTAGGGTTGCATGTACACTTAGGAGTGTTAGAATGCTCAAAACCCAGCATTTCCTAGTCCCTATGGTGGTTCCCTATCGTTATTAGTTGTTCATATATTAATTGTATCCATATATTTATCATTATATGCTTAATAGGACCCGTGTGTGCTCAAGTCTTCACTTGACACTTAGCATCCTACAAACCGATCTTACATTCGTATCACTCACTGCAGGTGAGTTCATACCCCTTAACTTATCTTTTGAATGATTTTAAATGCTTTTTTTGGGGGGGGGGGGGGGGAATAAAAGTAGAAACATTATAGTTATTATATAAATCACATGTGATTAAAAACTATCAAACAGACAGATTTCTTATACTTCAAACTTTGTTTCCAAACAAATTGCTTCAAATAGTTTTACAAACTCTTTTATATACGACACGCCTTATTAAACTCTTTCAAACTTATATTTTGTCAAAATCATATCTATGTAGATATAGTTATATAAGTAGGATTGAAAAGACTTAGGACTGATAACTCGCCTTATTTCCTGTTCCTTGTTTGGTTGTGGACTTAGGATATCGCTTGTTTGTCCGAAGGTCATTTGAATCTTAGTTATATATTATGTGTATGTATGTATGTATATATATATATATATATATATATATATATATATATATATATATATATATATGTATATTAAAATTCTTCATTCAGTTCAATACCTTTGGCTAGCAAAGGTGTACAAACATGTTCATTCATACAAACAACATTTCTAGTAAACTATAATAGGTATGGTTTAGGAAGTAACTAATACTATTTTTAGAATAACGAAACAGACAAGAGTCAGTTCATACATTAGTCAGTTGAAACATACTATAATGAGATACAATACTCACTATAAAGAGAAACAATACATACTATAATGGGAGACAATACTCACTATAAAGAGAAACAATGCATACTATAACAAGAAACAATACATACTACACACTATACACTAAAGAACATACTGTATACTAGACAGAGAGAACATACTAATACAAATACAATAATACTATAACATTAATGTGAGATACTACTTCATGGCTCAACAAAATACTATTGCGTCACGTTTTGTAACCAGAGTCTCCTGGAAGGAGATTGTGAATTTGTGTATAGATCTATACGGGACTGACCGTCCTACACCTTGCTGCTAGCTACAGTGGGACCTGCATGCCTACGAATGACAAATGTCATACCATTTTGACGTCTTTGAGCGTCGTGTTTTACTAATCGATCAAGTATGGTTACAATCATATCACATTTTACCTTAATTAACAAACTGGTTTAAGGTAGTTAGTACATTGGTAGTTACTTATATACAATACTACTGTACACAATTATTTTCCCATTGCATTCACATTGTGATCTTCTCACATAAACAGTAATGTAAACTATATTTTGGTAATGATAGTCATACTTGGGAAAGATACACATTTTTACAAACAACACAACACACATAACATTTGTGCCTTGGTAGAAGGCTACTTTTTGGTAGAAAATATAGGGTTTTCTAGGAGATGCAAACATTTAATACAAACACTTACAAACTTTTACATCAAACATTTACAAACACTTTCATACAAACAATGACACTAAAATACTTATGAACTCACCAGCTTTAATGCTGATCTATGCTTTCAAAATAACTTATATTCTCAGGTCACCAGTAGACAGGTACCGATGACCAGGTTTTGAGAAGATGGAGCACGTTCAAGACTCATCTCTTATTTTGATTCATATTTTTGGTGTCTTAAAAACTATACAGAACACACTTGTATTAAACTTATATTATTAATGCAATGGATGATGTTGTTTCTTGTTTACTATTATGCATTGTTGTGATACTGTACATGACGTCCTCCACCCCCGAACGTTTCCGCCGTTCAGGTTTTGGGGTGTGATAATTAAGCCATGAGTGATAAGCCCTAAGACATAAACAAATAAGCCTAAACCCTAAGTAATTTATTAAAATTATCAATTATAATATTTAGTTAATTAAATTTATAATCATATGTTAAATTTTAATTTTATTTTTTTCCACCTAATAACTATAATAGTTAGAAGTTCAGTCCATTAATTTCACCAATTTTGATTTTCCTCCTTTAATTTCGGCGATCTTGATTTCCCTCCCCACTCAAAGTAATTTATGTTTTTTATTTTCCTTTTATTTATCTTAACCTAATAGATTTTCCTCTGGGACTATTAGTTGTATACAAAGAGTGGACGACCCTTCTCCACATCGTGCCTGTAAACAATATTTTAGCTCCAGTCGGCGCGACCATGTTTCTTAAATCGCAACTGACCCTCATTTTACATTGTGAGCGAATTCATTTTCAATCTAGATGAGATAATCAAGAACATATTAGGGCATACTACTAAGAGGATTCTAAAGTTGGGAATTGTTGAGAAATTGTCGTTTGCGACGACAAGGCATCAGAAGACCATCATTTGCCAATAGGATTGCACTGATAATCAATAGTACACTTTCTTCACACCTTTCTTCACACCCTTAGCAATTCAACGATTCAATGGCTACAGATTTCATTGCAATTTGCAAATCAATAGTAATTTCAATTTTCCTAATTTCTGAGTTGTCTTTGACCTTCATTATTTTCGGTATAAATCAAAATCGACTAATCTGTTATCTCGTGTCTTCTAATTCTCAGTTATATATATATATATATCTATGCGCAGGCTTCTGTTATAATTATTTTGCTTCCAAGTGTCTGCTATTCAGATTTTCTCCTATCACAAATCTGATTATCTAAGGTAATTTCTATTTTTTTTTTGTAATTTCATACTTTTTAGTTCTATTAATCATTACGAAATGTTATCTGGTTATCTAAGGTAATTTATATATATATATATATATATATATATATATATATATATATATATATATATATATATATATATGATGTAGTGGGGTGAACGATCAATAATAATAAGTGTTCAGTAAGTTCGTAAAGATGCAAATGATACATGGGTAGTTGCAGATTGCACCAAACTAGTTTGGTTTAAAAATAGAATCCCAACATTCTTTGGATAGCCATGTAGGGTAGACTTCACTTTTTTTTTATCTTGTTTAATTAGTACAGGTTATAAGTTCTTTAACATCACATACACATTCAATTAAATGGATTGGGCTCTCATCCAGGTATTTGTAAGACGACTTTATAGATTAAGGGGAAAAAAGATTTTTTAATTGGAGTTTGTGAAGCTCTTTATCGCTTTTTGGTATGAAGGAGACCTCAATCGAAATATGGTTTGGTAGAGATGCGCTTTGATGGCAAATCATTTTTATTCATTGGCCAAGTACAAAAGACCATTGAGGAGATACATTTTCTGTATCTGCATCTGCCATTTGATGATTTGCATTGTTGGAAAGAGCTACCATGTAGCGTCTACATCTTGTCCATGTCTCCATGTTTTCTTCAATAATGAATGAAAATCTGATTGATGAAGGAAAATGTCTAATTTAGATGAAGGGAAAAAGGCATAATTAGAATGACCCTTGGTGGAAGAACTCATTGAGTAAGATATAACTTTTGTTAAACCCAAACTTGAAGAATTTATAGAATATCATAAAATATTTATAGTAGGAAAGGTGAAAAAGAGTAGATTTCTTTATTTAAAATGTTTCCAAATTTAAGTGGTTAAGTTATGTACATCGAATTAATTTTTAAAGTGCACATGTTCATGTAATTTTTTTTGTTACATAAGGTCATTTTATGTAGTTTTAGTATTATATAAGCATTATTGCAAAATAAGCATTAATTTTGATGCATATTGTAAACTAAGAATTATTTTTTATGATGTGACATTCTCTAGTTGTATCGAAATACACAATAACCATTTGACAATATCATTGACAATACCATTTTTGTTAATGTACACTACATATATTATACTACTATACTATTTATGTTAAAGTACACTACATATATTGTACTACTAGGTCAAAATGACGTTAGACATATAATAAGTTATGTGACCATGTGTACTACTACACCAATATTACTGCATGTGACCATTTATAGTCTCATGATTTAGACACATAAACAATTACTGCACGTGACCATGTATATACTCATGATTTAGATACATAACACTCCATGCGACCAATATCAAATTTAATGATAACCGTTTTTGCCCATTTTTGCTCTAAGTGATAGCACATGAATATTTCACGGTGTGACTATTATAAATATAGTGGACATATATAACCACCTAAATTGTTAGTGATATGAATCTCCAAAACTGATAACATTTTTACTTTAAAAAGTAGTTTTTTGCCCATATATATTTATACTTTTTCCCTTATGTAGCTTTTTGCCCATAAATGTTTATACTTTTGCCCATATTTTGTTTTTCGCACAAATATAAATGTAATTACCTGTATATGTACTTGTATATGTAATGTATGTATGATGGTTATTGTCCACATATAAGAAAGTTTTTACCAACAAATGAAGTATTTTTTTTTATTTGAACATAATATTCTTCAACAACACATATTTTACAATTCCATAGGTAAATAGCCATGAATGCTACTTCCATAGCAAAGCAACTGTGGAATGTTTTTTCGTTGAAAAAATCCGTTGCAGATTAACAACGATTTTTAGTTTCGCAGCAGAATTACAATGGAAAGTATTTTCATAACAAATTTCGCTGCAAAATTGCTATGAATGGTTTTTCCATAGAAATATTGGTAGCAATATAGCAACGGATTTCGAAGTGGGAAAAGTTTCCTTAGCAATTCACATGTTTGCTACGGAAAATTTATTATGTAGAAATTGTGTTAGCAAATTAGCTATGGAACGAAATTCGATAGCACGATCTGTTGCAGAATAACAACGTAAATATGTTCCACAGTGCCCTTCCCTAGCAAAATCACATTTTTATTGTAGTGGTTCTTGGCTACTCAAACAACTGTCTTCAAGGTAGTAGCCATTTTGACCATTGGGCCAATGTCTTCTGGCAATCTGTTAGCAAACTTTTCTATCTTGGAGAGTTCAGTAGGCACCAAGTACATGAATATATTCATCCTCCCGGTGAAAGCAGTGGTATATTCATCAACACTCATCTTCCCCTTTCTTCGGGGTCTGAAACTCATTGTTTAGGTTTATCAGGTCTACCTCCGAGCAGTATTGCATTTTCAACAGCTCCATGGATTCTTTCCAATACATCCTTAGGGCTTCTCCTCATGGCATTGTATCTTCCAATAAATTCCACCAACATAAAACTCTGGTATTTAGTTGTTTGAATGCAATTATGGTTTTCCATTTGTTGCTGCAGTTGTAGCTTTCAAATACCATTTCCATCTTTGAGATCCAGTCCATAATCTCCACTAGCTTTAGGCTTCCAGAAAGACTTAGCGGTTTGGCACCCAAGAAGTTCTTATACATATGCCCATCCCTATCAATCCCTCTGTCCGGGTCATTCCTCCTGACCATTCGGGGTTCAACTTGACTCACAGTATGATTGTAATTTCCTTCCTCTAACTGTTAAATGTTCAGCTCAGGTTGCACAATGTCTACAATAGGTTCATCCATATTATCAGGCAACATTTGTCTCATCTCCTCCATTTGTTCGACCATGATAGCCCGAATTATTGCGTGGACTCCTATTGTCGTGATAGGATTGGGTGCAGCTGCTACCTCTGGTGCAGGCTCAGTCACTCATGGCTCAGGCTATAGGTTTCCATTAGTGTTTCCTCATCTGCTATGAGTTATCACCATGTCGATATATACACCAAAGCAGGCGAATTAAGATCTTTATTTACAATATACATTTAAATCCTCATTGTCTCTCCGAAAAGTTACGGTCGACAATAGACAATAGATCCGATCAAATAATTGGATCATGGGGCATTTTATAGCTATACATAAATCATTTAGCACATAAAGGCAATTAATGCATCTTTCCTAAATTAAGCTAGTGCACGTGTATAAAATATAGACGACACTCATCTCACAATCATCGCTTAACATTCTAAGTTTATGTCAAGAAATCCTACAAATTCCTAGTTCGCTTAAACTAATGCTCTGATACCAACTGCGACATCCTCATTTTTCATGGCCAAAAAACACAGATTTGTTTATGCTTTATTTAAAAATCATAGTATCCTTTTGAAGAATAATATTGCTAAATTTGTTCCAAAAAATATGATAGAGACATTATCAAAGCATTTCTGAAGAAATGTATTTTAATTATATAAAAAAAGTTGGGATGTCATCGTCAATGCAGTACATAAGCATAAATGCAAATAATATAGGACTTACAACATCTATTATTCTAGTAGCCTATAATCCATAATTCTCTCATCTGTTCATCACACCGGTGCTCTTATTCCACTAACCGAAATACAAGAAACTAAGTGGGTCAGGCTTGGAATCCTAGTGAGCACATAGGGTTTTCAATCAACAATAATTAAGTTCTTTAATTTCATAAATCATTTAACCTTATTACCCATTCCCGTTATCCTCACTTTTTGTCCCTAAAGCATCTAATTTAGAGGGCCTAGCCTAAGGATTATCTTCGGGATACACAATAATTCTAAGGGGATTCCTCAGCGATATATGTCAGTAAGGCAACCACGAGGGGCATGGAGTACACCTGATGATCACGTAGTTCAAAAACACCTACAGGTTGCGAGCCTACCAGCGTTCCACTGGACTGTCTAGAATTGTCAATAGTCGTCATCTATAATTTGCTAGATGACTGGATCACCTTTAACATTAAGGACTCTCATCATTTATTTCATCTTTCATCATCTATGTCATCTACCTATCTTTACCCAACATAATTATAGGTATAAAATACATATACAGTTTAAATCTAGTAAAACATGTATAAATCGTTCATCTAGCATAGATATTTGGAGCACAAATAATAGGCACATATAGCAAGTAATTTAATATCAAATACTTCATATCTATGTATAAGATAAAGTAACTATGTACTCACTTGTTAAAGTGTTGACTCGAAATTCGGGCAGGAATTCGCTTCTAACAATTGTCTTTTCCTTTGATGAAACCTAGTATCATTATTACTAAGTTTTAGTTTATCATTTATTGCGACTAGTTATTAGTATTGATTCATGATTAACTCAAAGTCTACTTCCATGATCTATCAAGTAAGGAACAAACCAGGTAGGACCATATTGGACGTAGGGTCCGTTTGGTATACAAAGTATATTGTTTGGAAATACCATTTTAAACACCTCACTAAATCACAGGCTAAACATCATCCCCGTAAGTAGATCAATCGTTATAATGACTTTGAATCATTGATACATCTTGTTTATAGGTTCATAATAACAATAATGATCTTAAACATAAGTTATACTTAAAGTATGGTAAACATAAATCACTTATAGGCAGTTTAGCGAGGACCCAGACTCTGCGCGGGGAAAACTTTGGAGCCAAAAAATCTTCTTCTCGGGGCCTTCTCACACTATGGGAATCGCTACTAGCACCTAGGAGGTTTTAGGGTAAGGCTTAGAGTGTTTGGGAGTGTTTGAGAGAGAATGGGTTAGAAAGGTTTGATAAAAAGAGTGAAAACACCTTCTATTTATAGGTTGTGAAAGTTGCATACGCAAGGCTTATGCGAAGAGTACTATGGGCGTACTTAGTATGCTGGACGTACTCCGAGCTATGTTGGGCATCATCTTGCCATGTGTCGCAATCTTGTTCGAAGCCATGGGGAAGAAGTAGTGGCTTAGATCGTGCCACGTGTCACTCGCTGGTTTAGTCCAACAATTAATTATCTTCTAAAATCCGTAATTTTTGCATACGATCTCTACTTTTGACGCTCTTTAAATCCACACATAGGTAGCGATGTCATATACAACTTTCGTTTAGACTCCGTCGACTAATTTTGACTTTATTTTTAAAGTTATATTTTAACAGTCTTAGCCAGTTAAAATCCGTTAAAAATTCATAACTTTGTCACCCCATGTTCGTTTTCGAATAACTTTATATTTTTGAGCTCCTATCAACAAGATCTTCAATTCTCGTTCAGATTGTGTCGGCTAAAAAGCGATCAGTCTAAAATTTGATTTCCAGGCTATGTATTGTTATGTTGAATCTTAGAAAAATTATAACTTCCTCTAAAGAAGTCAGATTTGGACATTCTCTATTTGAACGTTCTCGATTTAACATATACTACAACTTTTGTTTAGATATGTAAGGATAAAAAGTAGTTTTGTAACACCCAGTTTTGAAAGTACTCGGTTGTGGTCTCGGAGGCCAAATGGTAGGGGCAATTCGGTCTTTTATGGGTCTCGGGTTTATTCGGAAGCTTTTAGACTTAGAGGTGTGTCTAGCAGCGTAGATTTTCCCGCCACCTTTTCATTGATATAAAGTTCGTCGAAAGTGGACTTAGAACGAGGAAGATATAGTACTTTGAAGTTGTTGGCAGAATTGGTCCTTAAATGGGAATGTTTGGCAAGTAAGTACCATGCATGTAAGGTGGTAGGCGTGAGGGTACGCCCAGTGTAAGCTGGGTTATGCCCAATGTATAAGGGCGAATGGACGCGGGTGCATAGAGGCGTACGCCCAACGTACGCTCAGAGTCCCTAAACCCTAATTTTTAGGGTATGTCACTATATAAAGAACATAACACCCTGGATATCAGCCTCCCTCTCATCTTTAGATAGCCACCACGAAACTATAATCCTCCCTTGAGTGTTCTTGGAGCTTTGGAGGACATTAGAGAACATTTTGGTGTTGTGAAGCCATTTTTCAAGCAGGTGAAGAGTATAACAAGGTGGTGGATCAAAGGGGAAGCAATAGATCCAAGACTGTGGTTCCATTTCAGATCATTTTGAGTTATAATGTCTGAAACTTTCCCCATGTATGCTTAGATCTATGTTAGTAGAGTTTTTGGACCTTTTAGGTCCCAAGAATGGACCTTTATGACTAAAATTGTTTCCTAGGTCTAGGGTTGCCACCCTTAGTGTCATATGAGCCCCATAAGTAGTAAAGTTTCAATCTTTAGGGTTCACTTGTGACCATGTATGAGATCTAGCCCTTTCCATGGAAATTTGTTGTCATATTTCAAGTTTGGACTCTTTTTGTGAGTTGCAAGCCACCAAGTAATCAACTTTATGGATTAAGATGTTGAAGAGGAGTTGGATCTGTAATTGTAGCTTTTGGATTAGAGTATTAAGAACTTAATGGGAAAAATAGCTTAACAGAGGAGTACATTGGGCGTACATGCAGGTACGCGCTGCGTACACCACCTTCAGCTAATACGCTTAGTGTGTAGAGGAGTACGCCCTGCGTACTCATCAGTTATGGGCTTGGTGTGTTTTAGGCCTCGGGTTGGGCCAAGCAGTGGACTTTGGGTCTTTGGGCCTTAGTGGGCCATCAAAAGTCAGATGTTTTAGGCCAAGAATATGTTTCGGCTTAGGGTAAGGCCCATTAGAGGGATTGGGCCCAATTTAGCAAATCGGGCCATTAGTGGGCTTGGAAAGCCTACCTAGTGTTGGGCCTTTTGTATTATGGATTTGGCCCTTAGATATGGACCAAGTTTGACTAGGGGTAAAATGGTCATTTTAGCCTAAGGAGGATTATTGAATTGGTTTAATTGTCAGTTTAGGTATTGGTAGCTCGGGGAGTGGAGAGACCAGCAGTTCGGGGATCTGCCAGCTAGAAACGAGAGGTTTATTCGTAGGGTTCTACAGTAAACTTGTGAGGTGAGTCTCCTCATTGTTTGTATGGGTCTAAGGCACGAATTTCGGCACATTTAGTTTATGTATGATAGGAAGACCTGGGGGTTAGCCCTAGGAATTATGTATGAAAGACTAGGAGGTTGCTCCTGGCACACAATATGTTATTATGTATGGTAGGATGAGTTGGGGGTTAGCCCTAGGCAATATGTATGAAAGACCAGAAGGTGGATCCTGGCACACTGTATGCTATTATGTATGAAAGAATAGGAGGCAACTCCTCATACAATGTATTTTGAATAGCTAAGTAGAGTAGTACGTATGCTAGCTGTCTTTGTGATGCTTGCATGGAAGACTAGGAGGTGGCTCTTGGAACTTGTCTGTAAGACCGAGGGGGTGGCCCCAAGCATGGCAAAAAAGACCACGTGCGGTCCGTGGCATAATGGCAAGACTATGTTTGGCACATAGCACCTTACTTGATTATGGATATGTTTGATATGTATGGCTCACAGTATATATAGCATGTATGGCCCAGTTGATATGTATGGTATGTGGTATTTGGGGAACTCACTAAGCTTCATGCTTACGGTTTAAATTTTTGGTTTCAGGTATCTTCAGTTTTCATTAAAAAGGAGCTCAGGACTATCGCATCGCATTCATCCATGTTATTTCGTATTATGTGATCTTTGGGATTAGACTCTGATATTTGTTTTAATTGAAATGTTTTCAATGTCGGGAACAAAGTTATTAAATGTGTTTTATATTAAAAATGAAATTTTTGGCCTTATCTTTTTGGACGTTACAAGTTTATCAAAAATTCACTTTTACGATACGCGGTGTCGTGCCGGTTTAGTCGCGAAACTTCAATGGGTCATAACTTCTTTGTTGTTAGTCAGTTTTCAACGTTCTATATATCTCTAGAATCCTTGTCACGACTACTTCATCTTTATTTAAAGATATTGGGTCAAATTTTCATTCTATTTTTTGTAACAACAGAAATTTTAAGACAAATTTTTCATTTCTAAAAATGTATTTTCATCCAAAACAAGGCATAAATATCCAACATATCATGTCACAATACAATCATATAAATCCCAAGATCATAAATCATCCATCAGTATGTACAGATCACGCCGGCGCCTTCCCACGGTCCTCGCTAGTACCTGAAACACATACGCAACAACTGTAAGCATAAATGCTTAGTGAGTTCCTGAAAATACAACTTACGCACATACGCCTTTCCAGGCCCTGACCTTCCGGTCCATGTGTCTCAGGGGACTTCCGTCCCTGCTGGGTAAACCTTCCGGTCCTACCCACGCCAACCTTACGGTCCACATTACAACGCCTTCCGGCCCATAACATAATGCCTTCCGGCCCATATCAAGCATATCATACATAGCACATATAGCAATTAACTTATCACATATAGCACATATGACTCATACCATATCCGACCTTCCGGTCACACAGTCAAACCCTTCCGGGTATAGTATAGTGAGAAGACTCACCTCGAGAATATCGATAGCTAGCAAATCCCGAAATCACTCGTGCTCGATCCTCCGAGCTACAATCTCCCTATATCATCATACGTCTCTTATTAAAATTTTTACCACTAAGGTTGACTACCCTTTTTAAGCCAACACTAGTCAACTCTTGGTCAACGGTCAACGGTCAACTTTGACCGGACTCGGCGAGTGCACTAGGGCGACTCGACGAGTCTAGACGTTTTCACCAATCTCTCTAGGATTCCCTTTTGACACGTCGAGTACTCCCCTGACTTGACGAGTTCCACCTGGAAGAATCGCGAGGCCACCCCGACTCAACTCGCCGAGTCTCAAGAACAACTCGGCGAGTCCCAGTTCAGCTCAGACCACCTGCCAATCCTCTCTAACTCGCCCTGACTCACTGAGTCAACCTATAACTCGACTGGACCACTCACTGGGCGATCTGAGGGCAATCTTCAAGCTACTCGCCGAGTCTGATCGTCAGACTCGGCGAGTCCATGCCATGCAATCACTCAAACTTGCATCTAAGGTCAGATCTGCTCCAACAATTCATAGATCTGGCCTTCCTAGACTGATTCATCACGTAAAGTCCTTATCTTGGTGTTCATAACACACCCCATGGCTCATAAATGGCATTTTGACCTAAGGCATAAGGATTCCAATCCAAAACCTCCATTGATTCACAAAAAGCTTGGGCAAAGGGACACTCTGGACCTCCAAGGGTCCAGATCTATGGTCTAAATCGCTTAAGGGACCAAGGGGGCACTAGATCTAGCCCCAAAAGGGCTCAACAAGCCCTAAATTAATGAAAACATCAACATAGCAGAGGATAGCTCGAAGATATTACCTCAAATGTGATGCTCTGGACCCTAAACTCTCAGGAAGTGGCTCCTCTTGCCTTTCCTTAGCTGATCCTCCCTTTTCCTTGCAAGATGACACCTCCAAGATCAATAATGGCCTCCTTCTATGCTCCAAACGCTCACACTCGATTAAGGTTTCACTCAAGGAACTGGTGAGCACAAATGACGGCCATAAGGCCCTTTAAATAGGTCCCAAACCCGAGAAATTAGGGTTTCATTAAACAGCGCGGACTCGCCGAGTCCATACCTTGGACTCGCCGAGTCCAGGCGCGAACCCGCGTCCAGAACCGCGGTCCTACTCGGCGAGTCTGAGCTCCAACTCGCCGTGTCCCCTCTCAAAACACCAAAAACATAAACATAAAAGATACCTGGAAATCCGGGCTGTTACAACTCTCCCCCACTAGAACTAGACTTCGTGCTCGAAGTCTCGCTCTGAAAATAGCTCCGGATGCTGCTCACGCATCTCACGCTCCGGCTCCCAGGTCATCTCCGATCCCTTCCGATGTTGCCACTGAACCAACACCAGAGGTACCTCCTTGTTCCTCAGAACCTTGATCTTCCGATCTCTGATGGCCACTGGTCTCTCGGCATAATTCAGGCTCGCATCCACCTAAATTACCTCTAAATGGAACCACTGCCGACTCATCGGCTATACACTTCCTCAACTGCGACACATGAAAAGTGTCGTGAATCTGCCCCAACTCTGCTGGAAACTCCAAACGATAGGCTACCCGGCCTACCCTCGCAATCACACGAAATGGTCCAATATACCGGGGCCCCAACTTGCCCCTCTTCCTGAATCGGATCACTCCTTTCCAAGGAGAGACCTTTAGGAGAACGAGATCGCCAACCTGGAACTCAAGCTCGGATCGACGTTTGTCCGCATAACTCTTCTGTCGGCTTTGGGCGGTCAACAACCTCTGTCTGACCTGCTAAATCTGCTCTAACGTCTGAAGCACGATGTCTATGCTGCCCATCACTCTCTGCCCAACTTCTCCCCAACAAATGGGGGTCCGACACCTCCTCCCGTACAACAGCTTAAAGGGCGGCATACCAATGCTCGAATGATGGCTGTTGTTGTAGGAAAACTCTTCCAAGGGTAAATACGCATCCCAGCTACACCCAAAATCCAACACACATGCTCGGAGCATGTCCTCAAGCGTCTGAATCGTCCGCTCACTCTGACCGTCTGTCTAGGGATGATATGCGGTACAAAATGCAGTCTAGTACCCAACTCCTCATGAAATATCTTCCAGAATCTGGAAGTGAAACGCACATCACGGTCCGAAACAATCGAGATCGGCACCCCATGCCGAGATACCACTTCCCTCACATACACCTCTGCTAACTTTTCCGCTAAAGAACTCTCACTGATGGTAAAGAAGTGAGCGCTTTTCATCAACCTGTCCACAATCACCCAAATTGCATCAACTTCTCTGGCAGTCCTCAACAATTTGGTGATAAAATCCATGGTGATTTGTTCCCACTTCCACTCGGGAACCTCCAATGGCTGCAACTTGCCATGAGGTCTCTGGTGCTCGGCCTTAACCCTACGGCAGGTCAAGCACCTCTCAACAAACCATGCGACGTCCCTCTTCATACAGGGCCACCAATACTCTTTCCTCAAATCCAAATACATCTTCGTAGCCCCCGGATGGATTGAAAATGTCGACTGATGAGCCTCTTCCATCAAAGTAATACGCGTACCGCCCACAAACGGTACCCAAATCCGACCCTGAAAAGTCATAAGCCCTCGTCCATCCGTAACGAACTCCGAAACCAACCCAACGACTCGCTCCTTCTTCTGCATCTCCGATTGCACAACCTCAACCTGTGCCCCACGAATGGCATCCAGTACCGGAGCTATCACGGTCAATCTCAAACGTATATCCCGCAGTGGAGTGCTCTCCGCCCTGCGACTCAACGCATCGGCTACCACATTAGCTTTGCCTGGGTGGTACAGGATCTCACAATCATAATCCTTGACCACATCCAACCACCTCCTCTGCCGCATATTTAGGTTGGGTTGATCCATCAAGTACCTCAAACTCTTATGGTCCGTGTATATCGTACACCGAACCCCATACAAATAGTGACGCCAAATCTTGAGGGCGAACACTACTGCCCCCAACTCTAGATCATGAGTGGGATATCTCGTCTCATGAGGATTCAGCTGCCTCGATGCATATGCTATCACATGCCTCCTCTGCATCAATACCGCTCCCAGCCCCAAAATCGATGCATCACAATATACTACAAAATCCTCCATCCCTTCCGGGAGAGCTAATACCGGGGTTTCGCACAACCTTCGGCGAAGTGTCTCAAAGGAGGTCTGCTGCTCGGGACCCCATGAAAAAGCAACACCCTTCTGGGTCAGCTTGGTGAGTGGCACTGCGATCTTGGAGAAATCCTTGATAAATCTCCGATAATACCCTGCCAACCCAAGGAAACTCCTGATCTCAGAGGGTGACTTTGGCACCTCCCAATTCATCACCGCCTCAACCTTGGCCGGATCGACTAGTATCCCTTCCTGGTTAACAAGATGTCCTAACAACTGGACCTCCCATAACCAGAAATCACACTTGGAGGACTTTGCATAAAGCTTCTCCGATCTCAGGACCTCAAGGACCTCCCCCAAATGCTCCTTATGCTGCTCTCTAGATCTCGAATATACCAGAATATCATCGATAAATACAATCATCGATCGATCCAATATCGGCCTACATACTCTGTTCATGAGATCCATGAACACCGCCGGGGCATTGGTGAGCCCAAAAGGCATCACCACAAACTCATAATGTCCATAACGCGTCCTAAACGTTGTCTTCTGGACGTCCTCATCCCGCACTCTCACCTGATGATATCCAGACCTCAAATCGATCTTGGAGAACTAAGATGCTCCCTGTAACTGATCGAACAAATCGTTGATCCTCGGTAATGGGTAACGGTTCTTGACCGTCAGCTTGTTCAACTCCCGGTAATCAATGCACATCCGGTGTGAACCATCCTTCTTCCTGACGAACAAAATAGGAGCTCCCCACGGCGAGCTGCTCGGCCTAATAAATCGCTTCCCCAGCAGCTCCTGAAGCTGCGAGGATAACTCTTGCATCTCTGGAGGTGCAAGACGATAAGGCGCCTTAGCGATAGGTGCGGCCCCCGGGACCAAGTCGATACTGAACTCCACTTGCCTCACAGGAGGCACACCCGGCAACTCGTTGGGAAAGACATCAGGAAACTCACGCACCACCGGAACCTCCTCAACTGAACTCGGCCTCTCGGAAGTCACTCGCGTATCCATCACATACGCCACAAAACCCTTACAGCCCTGCTGTAGACACTGCCTCGCCCTAGCAGCCGAACAAAAAGATGATCCCGAACGTGTACCCTCGCCGTACACCGAAAGAACTCCCCCACTAGGGTCTCGTATAGTCACCAAATGACACTCGCAGTCGATAACCGCACCGAATCTGCTCAACCAATCCATGCCCACAATGGCACAGACATCACCCATCGCAATAGGAATTAGATCAATTAGAAACTCAACCCCGAAAGTCTCTAACACACATCCACGGAGAACCTCCGTGGCACAAATCACTCTCTCGTCAGCTATAGAAACTCTCAGAGGCCGACTCAACGGCTCACGGCTAACACTGATATGCTGACTAAAGGCCAAAGATACAAAAGACCGACTCGCACCCGAGTCAAATAGCACTAAAGCAGGTACAAAGTTCACATGGAAAGTAGCTACACGTAACAAAACATAAGCATAATACCTCAACATCAAAATAAATACATGAAATAAAGCATACCTGCCACAACATCAGGCGCAACGCGGACCTCTTCCGCAGTCAACTGGAAAGCTCTCCCACGAGCCCTCGGGGCCTCGGCCTTCACTAGTCGAATCTCAGTAGCCCTGGCAGCAGGTGCAGATCCCTGATGGAGCTGAGGGCACTCGGCCTTCCGATGGCCGGTCTGGTTGCAATGAAAGCAAACCATAAACCCCTTGGGGCAATCCCTAGCGATGTGCCCCTCCTTGCCACACTTGTAGCAAGCACCTGATCGACATGTCCCCTCGTGACCCTTGCCGCACTTTCCGCAGGTGCGGCCCTTCGGACCTCCCGTCCTCGAATTGGTGGACTTAGTCTGCTTGGCTGCCGGCTGAGACTGAGCCGGCCGCCGATCTACCCGTTAGGACTCGGCCTCCTCCCTGGCCTAGGTCTCCAACTGGATCTCGCGCTTCCTGGCATTCGCCTGAAGCTCAGCAAAGGTATGATATGTTGACTTCGACACGAACTCCTGGATATCCCTCCTCAACACACCCAAATACCGGCTCATCCGAGCCTGCTCTGTGGACACCTGCTCGGGGCAGAACATCGCCCTCTCATGAAACTTCCGCGTGATCACCGTAACTGAATCAGTACCCTGCTTGAGGGTCAAGAACTCCTGAACCAACCGTTCCCTCTCCACCGGGGGAACGTACTCGTCTCTGAACATGGAGGTAAACCTCTCCCACGTCACAGCTGAAATCTCTGCCAAAGTGAAGTTCGCCGTCACGAACTTCCACCGATCCTTCGCTCCCAGACGGAGCTGGTTCAAGGCGAACCGTACTCTCAGATGCTCCGGACATGAACAAGTGTAGAAGCATCCCTCGATATCAGCAATCCATCTCATCGCAGTGATCGGATCCTGTGTCCCGTCAAACTCAGGTGGCTTTGTGTTGCTGAACTCCCGAAACAACAACGAGTCACCTCCCTGTGGTCTGGCAGCGGCCACAGCTGTGGTAGCTGCAGCGGCTGCAACCTCAGTCAACGCGGCGTACCGCTCATCAAAGGTCTCCATCAAAGTAGTCTTAATAGACCCAAACATCTCCGGAATCTCAGCCCAGATCGCTGCAGCCACCTCCTCATGAATCATCTGACGAATCTCCTCGTCACTCACACTGCTCGCACTCGGTCTGTGGCGTGGTCCAACCATGATGCCTCTGAAATACAACATAGAACTATCAAAGACTCTATCGAGCATAATCGTACTCGATAATGCAACCCTACTCAGTCTCCGATACCCAGGGATTCTTACTTGGGTCACCCACTGACCCGGTGTCTTCGGTAGTACGGACCCAATACTACCGACCACACCACATCAGCATTCATCCCAAGTCCTCCTCCCCAAACCCCGGATCCTGAGTACTCTACTCTTGTTATGCACTAACTACCCGCTCGCTCTCAAAGCATCTCATAGCAACAGACTTCCCTAGACTAAGGCATCACAAATCAGGCCACTCTAGTCCTATCATGAATACCTAGTCTTCTAGCATGCATAACAATTCATATCATATCATATCTCTTAACACAACATTATAAGGGTATTTTGGGGATCTTTACCGTTCGGGCGCTGGCTGATCGCACACACTGCTTCATTTTTGTTTACCACAAAATCCATTATAAAAGTTTTATGCCTTTGTTCTTAAAAATTTTCCTCAAATCCTCGGTTTAAGTTCAGTTACGCCCGAAGGTGTACCCGAATCCCTCAAACCAAGGCTCTGATACCAAATTGTAACAACATAAATTTTCAAACAAAATTTTCATTTCTAAAAATGTATTTTCATCCAAAACAAGGCATAAATATCCAACGTATCATGTCAAAATACAATCATATAAATCCCAAGATCATAAATCATCCATCAGTGTGTACAGATCACGCCGGCGCCTTCCCACGGTCCTCGCTAGTACCTGAAACACATACGCAACAACTGTAAGCATAAATGCTTAGTGGGTTCCCCAAAATACAACTTACGCACATACGCCTTTCCAGGCCCTGACCTTCCGGTCCATGTGTCTCAGGGGACTTCTGTCCCTGCTGGGTAAACCTTCTAGTCCTACCCACGCCAACCTTACGGTCCACATTACAACGCCTTCCGACCCATAACATAATGCCTTCCGGCCCATATCAAGCATATCATACATAGCACATATAACAATTAACTTATCACATATAGCACATATGTCTCATACCATATCCGACCTTCCGGTCACACAGTCAAACCCTTCCGGGTATAGTATAGTGAGAAGACTCACCTCGAGAATATCGACAGCTAGCAAATCCCGAAATCACTCGTGCTCGATCCTCCGAGCTACAATCTCCCTATATCATCATACGTCTCTTATTAACATTTTTACCACTAAGGTTGACTACCCTTTTTAATTCAACACTAGTCAACTCTTGGTCAACGGTCAACGGTCAACTTTGACCGGACTCGGCGAGTGCACTAGGGCGACTCGGCGAGTCTAGATGTTTTTACCAATCTCTCTAGGATTCCCTTTTGACACGTCGAGTACTCCCCTGACTCGACGAGTTCCACCTGGAAGAATCGCGGGGCCACCCCGACTCAACTCGCCGAGTCTCAAGAACAACTCGGCGAGTCCCAGTTCAGCTCAGACCACCTGCCAATCCTCTCTAACTCGCCCTGACTCACTGAGTCAACCTATAACTCGACTGGACCACTCACTGGGCGATCTGAGGGCAATCTTCAAGCTACTCGCCGAGTCTGATCGTCAGACTCGGCGAGTCCATGCCATGCAATCACTCAAACTTGCTTCTAAGTTCATATCTGCTCCAACAATTCATAGATCTGGCCTTCCTAGACTGATTCATCACGTAAAGTCCTTATCTTGGTGTTCATAACACACCCCATGGCTCATAAATGGCATTTTGACCTAAGGCATAAGGATTCCAATCCAAAACCTCCATTGATTCACAAAAAGCTTGGGCAAAGGGACACTCTGGACCTCCAAGGGTCCAGATCTATGGTCTAAATCGCTTAAGGGACCAAGGGGGCACTAGATCTAGCCCCAAAAGGGCTCAACAAGCCCTAAATCAATGAAAACATCAACATAGCAGAGGATAGCTCGAAGATATTACCTCAAATGTGATGCTCTGGACCCCAAACTCTCAGGAAGTGGCTCCTCTTGCCTTTCCTTAGCTGATCCTCCCTTTTACTTGGAAGATGACACCTCCAAGATCAATAATGGCCTCCTTCTATGCTCCAAACGCTCACACTCGATTAGGGTTTCACTCAAGGAACTGGTGAGCACAAATGACGGCCAGAAGGCCCTTTAAATAGGTCCCAAACCCGAGAAATTAGGGTTTCATTAAACAGCGCGGACTCGCCAAGTCCATACCTTGGACTCGCCGATTCCAGGCGCGAACCCGCGTCTAGAACTGCGGTCCTACTCGGCGAGTCTGAGCTCCAACTCGCCGAGTCCCCTCTCAAAACACCAAAAACATAAACATAAAAGATACCTGGAAATCCGGGCTGTTACATTTTTTATGCATATTTTATTATATCATTATAATCATGTATATTGTACATAAATCACATAAATCCTCAAATAATTCTTCTTCATTACATAAAATAGGTTACAGTTGTTGACCCTAAATATTACATCATAAGATTAATGCTTAGCTAGAAACGCGAGTGTTACAATTCTCTCTTCCTTAGGATGATTCCGTCCCAGAATCAAGCATCAGCAAACAGATGTGGATAGCGACTCATCATATCACTCTCTGTCTCCCAGGTGAGGTTCGGCCCATTCGAATGTTTCCATTGCACTAGAACTATTTCGACTATCTTGCATCGCAATTTTGTAGAAACAATAATACTTAGATCGACATATTCTATTAAGAGATATGAATTAAATAACAAGAACAATGAAGATCAAAGTAGTGTTGAATGCTTTAATTATAAAAGCTCTAGAAGAGTTCAACGTGAACTTCTCTGTGAAAGCTGGGTAGGCGATACAATCGTTAACCCTAATCTATACATGCATGCAATATTTATAAGCTAGACTAAAAGCACATAACATGGGAATGGACAGAACCATCCCGAAATAAATAAGCCCATACTAAACATATTTGACACAACACTAATATGCCCAACAATCTCTCCCTCCGTGTCAAATTTTGATAGAGATTCTTCATTGTTGTTTCTTCTGAATTTGGAACAATCTCGACATCAAATTCAGAAGTGTATTGCTGGCTACGTGGTACCACTGAATCATATCTGAAAAGAATTTTTGATCACAACGTTGTTGGCTTTGAAGTCTTTAGTCAATCCGAGGATAGAGTTTACAGAAGCAGTCAAGTATAGTGTTTGTCTCGCAAGAAAAACATACTCTTCAGAACCTTCTGATTTTCCTTCCTTTTGTACGACACACACCAATTGTCTTTTCGTATTTTTCCCAGCTTGAACTTATATAGATCTTTGAGTTTTAGCTTGGGCTTCAGAATTGGCCTTTTCTTCAGTACGGATGCTATTTCTACATCCATTTTGGCAAGTTCATAAATGTAGCAAATCAACATTCTCTTTAGATAAGAAACAATTGGCTCGTACTTCTATTCATCTTTGGACAAAGTCAGGAATAATGAAATCCAATCGTACATATTCATGCAAGGAAGATCAGCAAGTGTGAACTCATCTTCGATACGACTTGACCCTCTTAATCCTTTGAAATTGACGTTTATGAAGTCTCGAGTCGCAACAGGAGCATAAACCTTTAGAGCCAATATCTTTTGCAAACTCCACATCTAGAACTGAGGCTTGGCATATTTAAGGTAGAAAGAGAAGATCTTATGATTGGCATCATGGTCTGAAAGGTGTGCCTTCTCAATATTTTCAAAGCATCGAAACAGAAATGCCCTCAGAGTTATTGGGAAATCGAGTTGAGAATCTGAAGACTTGTCCAGATCAAAAGAAGCCGAAGGCTCTAGCCAGTGGATGTTCGGATCATCGATAGCCTCCTTCTGATTTTGCTCCATGGTCCACGTTGGAAAGAGCGACTCCTGAGTCTCAAGAGTTACTTTCGCAATTTCAGCTTTCTTTTCCTTATCTTCTAACTCTTTGTGATTATTCAAATCATGCTCCTTATGATGCTTTTTTCTGACCATGTTTTCACCTTCTGAAAGTTCTTATTCTACTTCTTCTCCTTCTTCTTCGTCATCAAACATAACTTTTTCTTTGCCTTTTGTTGATGCAAAATCTTCATTATCCTTCTGATCATTAGGCTTCGATTTTCCTTCATGTTGTTCACCAGTTGGTTTCTTTGCCTGAGGATCTTCCTTGTTTGCTTTGTCTCCCCCTTATTTTGAAAGAACATTGATATCCGAAACACACTTAAGTTGATTCAACATCGCAAAAATAGGCTGATTTTTTCTATAAGGTGTTGGCGAACTGAGACTGTGAGTAAGGAATCACGAGTCTCCACAATTTCGTGCAAGAATTGGTTGATCTCAGAAACACAACTTTTGACGACTATTTTCTTAGATTCCAGTTCATCAAGGTGCTTATTCGTGAACTACAGCTTTACTAAGAGAACCTTGGCTTTCGCAGTCTTCTCAGCCAATTTATCCATAAGGTTGTTCCCTGCTGCAAGATCAGACTGAAGCTTCTCAATCTTGGAGACAACTGATGCATTCAATTCAGTATTGTCTTGTTTGATCTTAGAACAAACAATGGGAAGAGCTTCCTTTTTAGCTTTCAAGGAAGTCCAAAACCTTGTAATAACCTTGTTCATGGCTTCGGTGTTGGAGTCAGTTGATGATCTAAACTTAGCCATAAACGATCGAACATTGTGGAGTAGTTTTTCGAGTTTTTCGTTCGTTTTTGAGAGGATCTTCTCCGAAGCATGAATTGCTTTGGTGGAATCTTCAAGGACTTTTGCATTAGCCATTGTACGCATCTCAACCGTTGCTCGATGCGACTTCAGCATAAACTCACAATTGGATGAGCATTGAGATGATGCCAAAATAGAATCCAACTTCTCATTTAACTATTTAAATTGCCCTTTAGTCATCAGGGCTTCATCATCATCTCTGTTCAAATTGATGGTGAAGGGGATGAAAACAAATTATTGAAAGTTCTCTTGATCATCTCCAAAAATAATATCAGGATCAAAATCAAAAGTGGTAGAAGCTATAGAAGTGGCTGGTTCCTTAGTCATACCAATGTTGGCATTGCCCCTATATCAGATACGTTGACATGAATACCTGAAGTGTGTACCTCATCCGAAACAGACTTGGTAACACTGACTTATGGTGTGCTTGTGATTGTAGAACTGGGATGAATGATGGAATCAGTAAATATAAGGGTAGGAAAAGGAATAGATATCTATGGAAGAGAAACACCCACATAAATCTTCGGTGGTAGTGAAAAAATGGTGATAAGAGTTGTAGTCGTAATCGGAGAAGATGGTGGAGTGTTCAACTGAAAGAAATTAGAGAAGGGAGTAAAAGTTGTAGGTGGAGTGGATACCTTTAGAATTGGTGCGGTATTAGGTAGTTCCAAAGTAGTGGTTGTGTCATCAACATTGTTCCAAACTGAATCCTCCTGAACATCAGTGTGAGTTCTAGATTCTGAAGCCTCCTGAACAACTAGAGATGGAGATTGTAGTTTGCGAGCTTGCTTCTTGATCATCTTTTTTGGAGTTTTAACAACCTCAAAAGGATCATCTTTACCCTATCACTTTTCACCCCTCTTCGGTTTGTTGGCCTCCTCCATCGTCGTTCACAATTCATCTGGCAGAGGGCGAGTACCAGAAGCAGGCTGCTTGCGATACTCATTTACTATTGCATTGTCAAAGGGTACATTTGCAAGCATCACCTTCAGAATTGAACCAACAAATGCAAACTTGGTTGGGTCAGACATCATAAATGTCAACGACTAAAGGAACAATATTGCAGCAACAACAGAATCATCCGAGACTGGAACTTTGAAATGAACTAGGGCTCATTTGACAACGATTGACCAAAATCGTGCACAGGAGATCTCAGTGTTATGAGTAGAATAGGAAGTACTCTGAATGAGTTGTGTCTAGAAAATAGAGCCATAGTCTAGATTCATGACATGGTAGAGACCATAGATAATGGTACAAAAGAACTTACTTACACTATCTGAGCCTGCTACGCATTCCGAAAAGCTCTCGAACAGCAAGGTGAATAGTCTGTTCCAAATTGGAGGAAGATTGGACTTCCTAAACTTGGACAACAAGGAGATATCTCCAATATAACCCATCTGGTAAAACATGTTGAGGAGTTCAGTGGATGAAATTAAGTTTGGATCCACAAGGCCTTAAGATGAATCAAGCCCTAACATTCTGCCGAAACAAGCTTTATTCATAGAGCTCCTGTTGGTAGCAACCTTGAAGGTTATGATTCTATTAGCATGAATATATCTTACAGACAAATACGCCTTGGAAAGATGAACTAGAGGTATCGATTCTGCCATTTTCAAAGCTTGTGCTAGTGGGTTATACCTCAGACATTCAATCATCAACCTTAGGGTTTCATTGTATTGAGATGAGTCAACATCAAGAATGAGATTTGGACCAGGCTTCAAGTTCAGCATGATGACGGATGTTGATTGATCAGCAAACGATGTTGTTTCAGATGATTTGACCATGGTAGCAATCAAAGAAGATAATGAACAGTAAGCAGAGAGAGAAAAGGGTTTTTCCTTGAGAGTTTTTGTGAGGTGTAAGAGAAAATAAATTCTTGAAAACCTTTTTATACATCATTAGAGGTGAGAGAAGATTGACTTTTGACATTCCCATATCCTGTAAAAGTAGCATGGAATAGTGTGACAACTAATCATGTGTCATACCTATTGTAACTGATATGCGTGATGTCAGGGATTTAAAATAAATGCGCCTGATTTGAATCCTTATCCCCAAGATACCGCTGTTTTAGTTTTGACTCATTCGGAATAAGATGACACTCCACTATAACCGGTTCTGTGAATAACAATAATCAATCAGAATAACAACCAGATTTGGAAAAATCATAAAGATTTTTGTGCAAGAGTGCGCCAAGGAAAAAGAAATAAAAGAAATCAAATTTCTTGGAATCTGTGATGTTAAATAAAAATGACATGAAATTCAGATGGATCCCGGGAAACGATCTCTTCCTTTGGAGTCAAGAGAGATTCGGAAATACTTGTGCGGCATCCTGTTGAATTATGATCATCTATTTATTAAGAACTAGTGAAAGGCTTCTTTTAAGTAGGCTACAAGGGTGGCTAGAGCTTCATTCAAATTCCGAAACTCAACATATGTTCGAAAATTTGAAAGATGTACTTGTTTGACCAGTGTAGCCATAAGAACAAGTATGCTTTGGATACTGTGTAAGTGGCTGGATAAAGGAAATCTCAAGAAAAATAAAAATCTAGATCTATTGGGAAGAAACGTCTTAGGTTGAGAACAATTCATTAAGATCACTCAAAAAGAAAAAGAGATTTCACACGATAATGGTACAAACCAAAAAAGTTTTTAATCATCAATTCATTGGCGAAAATTCTAGAATATTTAATTGTTCACCCATCAATTCAGAAATGGGTTTCGGATTATGGGTTTCCTTCAAAATAATGGTAATAACGATTTCAAGATCATCTTAGTGGTAATAACAGATGTTGTGTAACCATACACCTTAGTGGTAAATGCTGAGAATCTCAAGGGTTACGTTTTATGAATACGAAGGTTGATGAAGAAATATGAGGTTGGTTCCAAAGGAGAAAGTGTACCTCTGCTATAAAGTGGTTACAAAGCAATCAACTCTTTACTCAGTGTGAGAAGAGTAAGGTAGCTCAATGACTTATATGAATTATCAGCCTGATTGGGAAAAAACGATCGGAATGAAAGTTTTATTAAGGCTTCAAACATAGAGTCTCAGAGGCTTAGGAAAACATGCAACATCATGCTTCTAGGTTTATTTAGCTAATACATAGATTCAGAATAATACCTGCTCTATCATTCTGAATTGAGGTAACACGGATTTGTACCTAAATCACGAATGTATTCTGAAAATAACAAACAAAAAATAAAGAAAAATATTTTGTAATTTTTGGATTTTCTGAAAAAAAAAGATAAAACAGAAATAAAGAAAATATTTTTGTGATTTTTAAATTTTCTGAAAAAGATAAAAGAAAAATATTTTTGTGAGTTTTGATTTTTCTGAAAAATAAAAGAAAATTAGAAAATATTAAAGAAAAAAAATTCAAAAGCACAAATGAACAATAACTTCTGAAGCATTCCGAAGCTCAGAATCAATCGGAAAACACTTAATGTAAAAAGTATAAAAAATTATTTTGAAACCCTGGGGAACAGTAGAATCCGAACCATTCGGAAGCTCAAAACATGAAAAGTAAATTGCGATTATGAAAGGGATTTTGGAACTAAGTCAACTTCTATCATTCCGAGCCCTTGTAAAATATGATTGAACGTAGCTTCAGGTAAGGCTTTTGTAAAGATATTAGCCAACTAATCAGAGGATCTAACAAAATGCTCTTCAACGTTTTCATCTTCAACGTGATCTTTTATAAAATGATATCGCGGTGATATATGTTTCGTCGTTTAGTGTTGCACTGGATTATGCCAGATTTTGATTACACTTTCTGGATCACAATATAATGGCATCCCCTTTTAAGTTTTTAAATTTTGACTTTTTACTTAAAATTTTAACTTTGACTTTCAAGTTTGACCTTTGACTTTCTCGTTTGACTTTTAAATTTTCAAATTTAGCTTTTTGGTTTGACTTTTAAGTTTGACTTTTCAAGTATGACTTTTGAGTTTGACTTTTTAAATTTGACTTTCAAGGTTGACTTTTCAGGTTTGCCGTTTAAGTTTGATTTTGGCTTCTAGTTGTGCTTTTAATGGCTTTTATGGTCAATGAGGGAAATAAAGACATGAAAGAGAATCGTCAGGATATGTTAAGACAAAATTTCAACATGTTCAATTATGGGAAAATGAATTATAAGCCCAACGAAGTTTCGAAACCGTTCAAAAAACCCTAATTATGTTTTGTCTATTCAAGAAAACCCAACGAACTTAAGATTTTGTCTAAAAAGCCCAACTAACTTACACTTCTCATTTATGGTCAACCGGCTAATGAAAGTCAACGAATGACATGGCTTATGACATGTAATTAAATATCAGAAAATGACTTGCAAGAACAACGAAGTTTCAAAACTGTTCACAAAACCCCAATCATGTTTTGTTGGTTGAAAAAAACCCAACGGACTTATGCTTTTGTTCAATTCTCATTAGAGGCAACCAGATTCATTTGGTATACAACTAGTTGGCAAATGACATGACATTATATTTAATGACATGGAATAAAGAGATTATAATTTCCCTTTATATATCGATTTAGCCCTAAACTTTTTTTTTCTGGATGATCCTCCGTTCTAGATGTCCAAATCCAAGAAGAGCGTCCACATCTACAAGGGTTTTCATCATCAAATATATTCTTTGTAGATATTGAGTTGGACATGAACGATTGAGAGGAAGAATAAGAAGTAGCTATTACAAGAGTTCGAACACAAACACCGTTTGTTTTTCTCTTCTCGAAACCCTAAATCGATATATATATAAAGCGTAATTCTAATCTATTTGTTTCATATTATTAAATATAATGTCATGTCATTTGCGAACTAGTTGTATGAAGAGGCCTTAAGATCAATCAATTTATCAAACAATTACAGAAAATAAGAACAAGAGGATTTCACGAAGAAAAGCTTTCACTAAGAAAAATAATCTCACAAACAGATTATTGTGTGCAGAAAGCAGCAATTAGGGTTTGTGAAAGGCGTAACCATTCACAAACCTATACAAAAGATTATATACAGCTATTCTAGACAATCCCTACCAATCAGGGATACGCTAGCTAACTAATTAAGCTAACTATGGTAACAGGATAAATACAAGATTTGTTACATTGCACTGAATAAACTAAACTATTACAAACTGAGCTGCTGACACACTGATGCTGATACTGAACTATACGCTGATGCTGAGTCTGTTTTAAACATTATCATATTTCAAGGTTTGACCTTACAATCTCCCCTAATATGATGATGTTCAAAACAAACTAAATTAAAACACCTCTGGAAAGGAACTCTTCATACTCAGCTTCAGCTTCTATTTTAACTGGCCAATAAGGACTATCCAACAACTCCTGTCTTCTGTTCAGAAGCTCCATGGCAATAAGGATGTGAAATTCTCCGGAGAGATCTTGATGACTCATGCACATTTGCCTTAAGCCAATGAGATGAGTGGTTGGAGCCTTTGGAATCTTAGCAGTTCGCTGAAAACACATCTTTCGATTTTTATCAAGATAGAACATCCCGTGTTCAGGAGCTGAGATAAACTTATGCTGAACCGGATCAACACTGATAGGAAGAGAATTGTTTATTCCACCAGCACCAAAGTCTAGAACCAATATATCTTCACCATGAACTTGGAACTTGGTTCTTCGAGTTCTAGGAACAGATAACCTTTGGCCTTGATGCTGAGATCGTTTTTTGGGAACAAGATCCAAACGCTGAACTTTCTTGATCAGCAAATGAAGAGCACAAGTCAGTTCCGAAGAGTGAGCTGAGGTTTGCTTGGATGCTAGTTCAAGTAGTTCCATCCATTCAGTATATCCATACCTGATCAGCTCATCCCTCTTGACAAGTTCAGTGTATGAATGCTGAGGACCTTGACGAGTGATCAGCAACGTAAGGATTTTTTCATTTCGTGGTTTGGAAGCTTTGAATTTGATGATCTTATCACCACACATTCGTCGATTAAGAACGTCTTCAAACCTCTTTCGATCGATCCGGTCAAGAACACTGTCAGTCTTAGGCTTGCTACTACTATGAGAAGGTTGAGAAGATTGAGATTTGGACTGAAACTCTAGGAATTTCTGCATCTGAGCTTCAAAAGATCCTTTGGCCTGAAGTTTGTGCTGAATAAGAGATTCATCAGCTTGAGCAATGTTCTTTAGAAGCTGAGCTTGATTAGCTTCATCAAGAATTTGCTTAACTTGATCAAGAGACATGTTCCATTTAGCGACAAGATTTGAAATACTGACTATGGACTTGGGTTTCTTCCCAGGCAGAGAAGTATCAGTTTGAGAATGAGCCAAGTCAGTATCTGCTACCTTACGCTTCCGAGATAGCGGATGAGATTCTTCACTGGCAACGTCCGGATCTTCTCCTTGGACTGGAATAATGGGATCAGCAACAGGATCGACTGATAGCGGATGAGATTCTTCAAGGTCATCTGAACTTTCTTGCTGAACTGGAATAAGAGGATTAATGAAGTTCATATCCAGTATTTGACATTCATCATCTGGTTCATCATGCTCTTCATCATGCTCACTATCTTCAATCAACTTTTCAGTAGCTGCTGGACTACTATGCCCCGCAGAGTCAGACTCATGCATTGGCGTTGGTGACTCAGGCTGAATAATGGTGTTGTCAACAGGTTCAGTGTCTTTCTCATTCGATTCACCATCAACATTATCATCAGCATCAGCATCATCATCAATATCTCCCCCTTTTTGAGTATCATCAGATTGGGGAGTAGAGGGAGGAGTATGCAGGAGAACTTCCTTTAGCTGGTGAACATCAGCCTCAATGTGTAGAAGACGCTGATTCATGTCCCGAGTCAGTGTCAAAAGTTCAGTAAATGCTGAGGCCGGAATCTGAACAACTGAAGTAGCTGGAGCTGCTGGAGAGCTAGGAGGCATTACCGGAGAATATTGGTCCCAATGAGGTGGATTCTCCCCCTGAGAGGGATGCTCCCCCTGGGATAGTTGCTCCTCCTGAAATTGTTGATCCCCCTGACTCAGTGAATCCTTTTGAGCTGAGGGAACATTAGCAACTGAGTCGATATGATGAGAAAGTTGAGGAGAGAAGTGACCACCATCATGTGGTTCATCCTCTTGACCGGCTTGATCTACATGATTACCATCAGCGCCTCCTTCATCAGTGTCAGCGGTGAGAGAAGGAACAGTGTGTGGATTTGCAATCCATTCTCTCATCCTATCAGAGATTCCAATGTCAGTATGTAGAGGATCATCTTGATACATGCGAACAGACATGCGAGGGCATTGGATGGGATTTCCAGAATGCGAGAAGTAGTCTGCAACGAAAAATTTGTCGAACACAAGAGCAATCCAGCATGGAAACGGAACATGATCAGCGCGTACATTTGCACGAAGAAGCTAAACAAGCTGATCAATGAATAGAGCCCCATAATCAAGTCTTTTGTTGAGAAGAAGGGAGCAGACGACTTGTTGCTCATAATTACTCAATTGATCACCACTTCGAGAATTGTGACCCACACACTTGCACAGGGCACCGGTGAAGAATTTCCATCCCGGGGTCATACATTGGCGCAAAATAAGAGCCGATCGAGCACCAGCCTTTGAGTGGTGATATCCCAGTTGATCAAACATACGTTTACACCGTTCAATAGAAGGAGGTTCAGAGAAAGGTTCAAAGATAGGTAACCTTAGGGCAGCACTGAGAAGTTCTGCGGTGATGAAGACAGAGTGTCTTCCACGGCCAATGGTCCCGGTAATGGCATTCTTGTCGTCATTGATAGTAGCAGTGTAGTAGAACTCACATACTTGTTCTGGGAAAAACTCTAATGGAACGTCACTGATTGCGTATCGTAGGCGACAGGAGGCTAAGAAATTGACAAAATCATCAAGTCGAAGACCTCGATGAACCTCGGGAATATCAGGGTTGAAAACAACGTTTGTCGCCTTGATGTAAATTGGAAGAGGAGGAGAGTTTGGAGCAGGAACTACCCTTCGTGAAGTCGAAGAGAAGGTGAACAAAGAGGCAGCCATTAGAGAGTTTTTAGGGTTTTAGGGTTTTGAGTATATGTGAAAGAAGGTTAGATTGTGGAAGGAAAGTTTGAAATAGGGAGAGAAGAGGTTTAAATATGGAATTAAACAGGCCTTTCAAAAAGGTAATGATTATCTTCTTTAAAAGAAAAACGACGTATCGTAACAACCTGTCAGATAAAAAGTAGCCATTAAAAAGTAGCCGTTGGGTAAAAGAGCCGTAGATTGAAGATGAAACGTCAATCAGTGTTTGCGGAAGCACTAAGATCAGTGTCACAAAAATCACATGCTGAAAGTATATCTCCGTCAATTCAAGGTACAGCTTGCTCAATTGAGGCAAGCAAGGAGATTGGTGTGTGTGATAGATACTAGTTGCATTATCTAACCATCGGCACAGAGTGTTGTGACTTTATCAGTGAGTGGTTTATCTTACTAAATCATTAGACACTGAATGAGAAGAAGGTGAAGAAAGGATTGTTGCGTGTGATAAACCTTGGTGTTTTGGTCTAACCATCGGCAAAGATTTTTAAACTCTCATCAGCGTGTGTTTTGTCACACTGAATCACATAATCAGTGTAAGATTGGTAAGAAGGGATAGTTGCGTGTGATAGATCTTGGTGTTTTGATCTAACCATCAGTAAAGATTTTTAGACTCTCATCAGCGTGTGTTTTGTCATGCTAAATCACAGAATCAGTGTAAGATTTGTAAGAGGGGAGAGTTGCCTGTGATAGATCTTGGTGTTTTGATCTAACAATCCGCAAAGAGTTTCAAGTTGTTATCAGTGTACGGTTTAGTATAGTGAGTCATTCAACATTAGTTTAGAAGACTTGAAGAAGAGAGAAAGATGGGAGATCAAACCAAGTACTCAGTATGCAAATATCATCAGTATGTCATCATCAGCATAATGTACATCAGCTTATAAGACAATACCAAACATTAGCACAATAAAACAGCAAAATTAATTACAAGGTAATCATTCCAAGTTCTCTAATAATGTAAGCAGTTGTTTGAGAATCCAATGCCTTAGTGAAGATATCAGCAAGTTGCTCCGAAGTCTTGACATGTTCAAGAACAACCTTTCCCTTTTCAACATTATCTCTGATGAAATGATGTCTGATTTCGATATGCTTCGTCTTTGAGTGCTGAACAGGGTTTTGTGTGATTTGAATGGCACTGGTGTTATCACAATATATAGGAGTCTTTGAGAACTTGATCCCATAGTCGAGAAGCTGATTTTGAATCCATAAGAGCTGAGCACAACATCTCCCAGCTGCAACATACTCAGCTTCTGCAGTCGAGATGGCTACTGATGTTTGCTTCTTGCAAGACCAGCTGATGAGACGATTTCCAAGAAAGTGACATCCACCAGACGTACTCTTTTTGTCTAAATTGCATCCTGCATAGTCTGAGTCAGTGTATCCAAAAAGTTCAAATGCTGAGTCACGGGGATACCACAGTGCTAGGTTTTGAGTCCCTTTTAAGTATCGAAAAATACGTTTGACGGCCATGAGATGAGATTCCTTTGGATTAGCTTGGAATCGAGCACAGAGAATGGTTCCAAACATGATATCAGGACGACTTGCCGTGAGATATAAAAGAGATCCAATCATTCCTCGATACAGAGAGTGATTTACATCAGTTCCAGTTGGATCAGCGTGTATCTTATCAGTCTTGGACACTGGAGTAGACGCTGGTTTGCAGTCACTGAGAGAATACTTAACAAGCAAGTCAGAAATATATTTACTTTGGCAAATAGAAATACCTGATTTTTGTTGCTGAACTTCAAGACCTAAGAAAAAGGTCATCTTCCCCATCATGCTCATTACGAACCTTTGAGACATGATCGCTGCAAATTCCTTGCTCAGTTTCTCATTTGGAGAGCCAAAAATGATGTCATCGACATAAATTTGAACAAGAACCATATCTAAGCCTTTGTTTTTGATGAAGAGAGTATTGTCGATTGCTCCTCGTCTGTATCCATTTTCAAGAAGATACGATGTCAGCGTCTCATACCAAGCCCTGGGTGCTTGCTTCAGTCCATAAACAACTTTGTCTAATCGGTACACATAATCAGGGTGATCTTTGTCAACAAAGCCTGGGGGCTGATTGAGGAAAACTTCTTCTTCTAACACACCATGTAGAAAGGTTGTTTTCACATCCATTTGATAGACAATGAAGTTCATGTAGGATGCGTATGCGAGAAACAGTCTAATTGCTTCAATGCGAGCAACTGGAGCAAATGTTTCCCCATAGTCGATGGATTCAATTTGAGTAAACCCTTGAGCAACAAGCCTTGCTTTGTTGCGAGTAATGATTCCATCTTTATCAACCTTGTTGCGATAGACCCAGCGAGTTCCAGTGATAGTCTTTCCTGATGGTCTTGGGACTAGAGTCCAAACTTTGTGCCTTTTAAACTCATTCAGTTCTTCTTGCATGGCTTTGATCCAATCAGCATCTTGAAGAGCTGTGTGTATCTTGTTAGGTAAGATCATTGAAACGAAATTAACATACATGCAAAAGTTATTAGATACACGAGATCTGGTTCGGACACCATCATGAATATTTCCTATAATTTGATCAACAGGATGATATCGATGTTCAGAGACTGATGCTGATTCCGGAGAGTTTGACACTGACAAGTTATCAGTTTCAGGAGAGTCTTTAGCTTCAAGGATTTCATCAGCACCTAATGAATTATCTGCTGATCTGGCTGCAGTATCTTGATTCAAGGAACATGCAACTGGAACGATAGAATCAGAAGAATCAGCTTCATCTCCAGCAGGAGGGACTTTGTCAAATGGACAAGAGAGAAGCTCTTGAAAAATAGAAGAGGAATGAGTGAATTTTTCATCAGTGTATGATTCCTCATCAAACTTCACATGAATGGATTATTCAACGCATTGTCTGTTCACATGAAAAACACGAAAAGCCTTTGAAATAGATGAGTACCCAACAAAAATACCTTTATCAGCCTTAGGTTCCAACTTGGATCTTGGGTCACGCTGATTTATAATATAACAAATACATCCGCGCACGTGAAAAAAGGATACGTCTGGCTTTCAATCTTTCAGCATTTCATATGGTGTCTTCTTGTGAATCCTGTGAATTAGAGATCGATTCTGAGTAAAACACACTGTATTGACAGCTTCAGCCCAAAACGACATAGGAAGACCAGCATGGATCATCAAGGTCCTTCCTACCTCAATCAGTGTTCTATTTCTTCGTTCAGCAACTCCATTTTGTTGAGGAGTACGAGGAGCTGAGAAGTTTTGCCCAATTCCTTTATGATCACAAAACTCTTCAAGAGTTGAATTTCGAAACTCAGTACCATGATCACTTCTTAGCTGCTTAACTTTGAGACCTGTCAGTGTCTCATTTTTACGAATGAGTGAAATAATTTCCTGTGCAGCATGACTTTTCTTTTTTAGGAAAATCACCCATGTAAATCAAGTGAACTCATCCACAACCACTAGAGTATACTTATTTCCACCTAAAGAATGGACAGGAATAGGTCCAAACAAGTCCATGTGGAGTAAATGAAGAGGAACTGATATACTGGAACATGACTTGGGTTTGAAAGAGGACTTGGTTTGTTTTCCTTGTTCACAAGCTGAGCACATCTTGTCTTTCACAACGCTGGATTTTGGGAGCCCTCTAACTAGATCTTGATTGGATATTTTGGATAGGTTCTTGAAGTTCAGATGAGAGAACCTTTTGTGCCAAATCCAGCTAAGATTCGTCTGATACTTTGAAAAGAAGCATTGCATCAGTGCCTTGTCACTCGAGAACATGTCAAGAACATATATATCATCTTTTCTACTTGCTGAAAGTACGATGTTCTTGTCAGTGTTGACAACTCTGCCTTCCTTCTTTGTAAAGTGAACTTCATAGTCGGCATCACACAACTGACTGATAGAGATGAGGTTGTGTTTGAGACCCTTTACATATGAAACATTTTGAAAAATCACGTTATTGCATTTGATATTTCCATATCCTTTAGTGAACCCCTTTCCATTGTCTCCATAAGTAACTGCAGGACCAGTTTTCTTGACATAATCTTCCAGGAGAGACTTTGATCCTGTCATATACCTTGAGCAACCACTATCTAAATACCAAAGATGCTCCTGACCCTGTAGTGCTGAGAAACTAGTTAGAACACACTGACCCATTCGAGGATGGGTCATTCACAAAGTTATTTGATAATAGATTATAACACTCCTTAGGAAGACAGTTTAAAGAATTTGACTTAAGAGTCCATTTTTCATTTCTAACTTTAATATTATCAGCTCTTAAGGATGATTTATCAAATGAACATTCACTGATCTTGTGAGAGGTATCACCACATCTGTAACAAAATCTGGTACCAAAGTTCTTCTTGGTGAGAAAATTCTTGGATTTAACACATTTCGACATGTAAGATTCACCAAGAGAACTTTGAATCCTTTTGTTTATCATTGAGTCACAACTGAATTCAGTGTCAGAAAGAATTTGATCAGTGTTAGGTGATAAGCTATCAGTGTCTGATTTGGACTCATTCACAAATGAATTGCAATCAGGAAAATGCTTAAGTTGTTCATGAACAGCATGAAACACTCCATTTGAGATAGGAAAAGCAATAATATTCTCAGTGAGTGGAGTTGGTCTTACAAGATGTGCAGGGTAAGAGGTTGGATCAATTCCGATAATTTCAACATTACACTCGGTAATACCATCAGAATTAGTAATACAATATTCATCAATTAAACTCTGATTAATAAAAGAGTTACTGACAAACTTATTTTTGAAATTGTTTTTCATCTCATTCATGGAATAAAACCCAGATTCTTTTTCTTGTGATTTAAAAACTTTTTCAGCTTCTGCAAAATTACCCCCAAGATTTTTCTCACATGTATGTGGAATTTGAGCTGAAATAATATAATTTGCATTCTTATGAGATTTTGCCCAAGTATGAAGCACAGTTTATTCTTTGATCAAAAGATTTTTAACATTGTCAATTTCAGCAGACAAAGAATAATTTGACAAACTAGTGATTCTAAGATTTTCCTGAGTGGACTTAATAATGTTATTTTTCATGGATAAATCAGTTTCAAGAAGATCAATTTGATTTTGCAAATTTCTTATTGTTTGATTCTTCTTAGAATTAATGACGCCCAAATACTCAAACATTTTGATTTTTTCATTCATTGAATAGGAAACAAAGTTTTTAACATGGTACATTGAAGAAGAGTCAGTGTTGTGCTTCCTGGAATTTTCAACAGCATCAGACATATCAGCATCAAATGTACTTTTGCCTTTTTCAGAAACATCCGGCTCTTCTATCTTTACCATTAGACACCTGACTTCATCATCTGATGACTCCTCATCAGTCTTCCATTTTTCTTCTTCAGCAACAAGCACTTTATGTTCCAAGTTCTCTGCTTTCAGCTTCTCAATCAGCTTGCTGTACTTCTGCTTCCAGTATTCATCCGAGCCTTGTTTCTTTTGTTTACACTCCTTTGCAAAATGATCAGTGCTCCCACAGTTAAAGCACTGAGCCTTCTCTTTCTTATCAGCACCATGCCTTTTATCAGCTTCTGATCTTTTTGAAAACTTTCCACCCATCTTCTTTTGAAACTTTGAGAAGTTTCGACCTGATTTCTCAAAAATCTTTACAATCAAAGTTGCACTTTTTTCAAGATCATCAGTGTTAGTTTTAGAGGAATCAATATCTGAATTGCTTTCAGTGTCTGAATCTGACACTAGCTTTTTGTTTGAGAACAAAGCTACAGATGATTCACGCTGAGAATCTTTCATCAGTTCCTTTCTTTGAAGCTTAGATTCTTCATAGTATCGAAGATTTCCATAGAGACTTTTTAACTCCATAGAGTTGATCTTCTCACTATTTTTCAGCACATCAACATGATTCTCCCAACCTGCACCCAGAGAATCCAAAAACTTCTGCACTAGAATAGTTCTATGCTTCAACTAATCTAGTCTCCGAAGATCATTAACAAGAGTATTGAATCTGTTAAAGGTTTGAGTCAAGGTTTCACCTTTCTTAGCAAAAAAATGTTCATACCTTCGGTTAAGATCATTTATTTGAGTAGCCTTGACTTCTTCAGTGCCTTCAAAAGATACAGTCAGAGTATCCATCATCTCTTTTGCTAAGATGCAATTTTGAACTAGCCCAAAAATGTTGTATGGCAGAGCGTAGCTGATTGCGGCACGAGCACGAACATCTAAACCATTTTTTCTTTTGTCATCTACCGTCCAGTTTTCTCTAGGTGTTTTCTTCATGGGACCATCAGGAACGTTGTTTTTCAGAGGCTGATACATTGGGACATATGGACCCTTTTCGACAATGTCCAACATGTCTTCATCTACTGACTCTAAAGCATATAGAGCCTGATGAGATTAAAACTTAATCTTGAAGATCGATTAGATCTTAAACAGGTAAATAAAGACTTAAACAACAAGAATGCAAAAATAATAAGTAACACAAGAATGAATCAAACGAGTCGAATGATTATAAAACAACCCTCAGAAGAGCTCGATCAAGAACATCAACTGTAGAGGGTTAGAAGGTTTACAGGAACGATAAAGAAAATTAAAGCTATCGTAATTCTCTATCTTGTATTCTAGATCGTTAACCTAATTATGCATGCAAGCATATACTTATATAATAAACCTAACAGGCTCTCGGTTGGACAGGCCCAAACCGGAGTACAAAACAATTGGACTAATAGCCGAGCCCAATGACGCAATATTAAACAGATCTTCAACCCAACAATCTCCCCCTTTGCGTCAATTGGAGCGAGATCTTCACTTGTTACTTGGGCCAGCAGCGGCGGCAAGAACCTTCTTCTTTACAGTATTAAACAGACGCGTGATAAGAGCAAGTATCGTCTGCCTGAATCTGATGTACCATTGGATCATATCGTTGAAGTATTTGACATCATCCGCTGCATTCTCTTTACACCGATGGATGATCGACAACACATGCTCTAGAAAAGCATTGGAGTAAAGATGTTTATCCGCTAAAGCAAAGAGACATTTCTGTCCTTCTGCTCTAGTGAACATGACCGAATTACGCTTCGGGTCGATCTTGCCCATCTTCATTTGATTGAGATCACTGGCCGATCCCACAGGAGCTATCTTCGGCTTCTTCTTGAAGACAGTGGCCACCTCCTGATCCATTAAGGCTACCTCCATGATATAACATACTAACATCCTTTTGAGATGGTCTATAATCGGACCATATTCAGCTTCATTCGTCAAGAGGATGTTATGCAAAACGATCCAATCATGAGGATTTAGATTCGGTAGATCTGCTAAGGATATAAGATGTTCGGTTCTAGCAGACCCTCGAATCACCCTGAACCGAACATTGATGAACCTCCCTTCGGAATATGGCTTCAAGACTCGAACATTAACGATCTTCTGAGCGCTCCATGTCTGATACTGTGGTTGAGCAGCCTTCAGATAGAAATCGATTAACTCCCTATCAACATCAGGATCAGGATGAGGGACTTCAAAAATGCTGGAGAAGGCGTGGAAGATAAACGCCTTTCGAGTCAAGGGCATATCGAACTGCGAATCGACAGAATTATAGCAGTCGAAGGAGATCACCGGTTCGAGCCATAAGATGCTAGGAGTATTTATGGCCTCCTTTATCATTCTCTCCCGAGTCCAGGCAGGGGACAGAGTCTTCCTGCTCTCAAGGAGATCGTGGGCTTCTTTCCTCTTGCGTTCGGCTTCTTGAGCTTCTCGCGCCACACGACTATTATCACTTTCAACATTGCGACTATTTTTGCATTTGAGCAAGTCAACAATGGTTTCTTTATCATCTTCATCTTCTTCCTCTGCTATTTTCTTTCCTTTATCCTTCACACCCGAACCCGAAGTTTCACTAGTCGGAGGTGGTTCGGTTGTGTGAGCAGCTTTTGAGGAAGGAGGTGGGTTCGATCCGGACTTCACTTCTCCCCCTTGTTTCGGATTGGACACGAAACTAGGTAGCCCTTCTATTTTGCTGAGGAGGTCCAGGGCAAGAGCAAGTTTTTCAGCAAGGGTTCGCCTCACCGAATGATTGAGAATCGGATCATGTGCTTCCAGGATGTTGGATAGGGCAGAGTGTACATCCGAAACATATGTTTTGATAACCTCCCTTTCGGATCGAAGAGCTTCAATCTGTTGCTGAGAGTTTGAAAGCTGAGCGCTCTTGACCTTGAGGGCGGTGGTTTTATTAGCAAGAACGTCCATTAACGAGTTTTCGGCAGCGAGATCCTCTTGAAGTTTAGCGAGGCGCTCGTTAATGGAGGCACGTAGGGCCGAGTTGTCGTCGCTGATGGATTGGCGAAGGGTAGCGAACGATGTCAACTCCGTTGAGACGAACGTGGCCAATTGTTGAACGATTGGTTCCAGCGTTGTCTTGGTTGCAACAGCACTCTCCTGTAAGGACTTTAACAGGGAAGATGCTTCAGAGAATAGTTTATCGACTTTTGCGGTCGCTGCCTCACATGCTTTTGTGGAGGCGACTATTGCTGCAGTGGCAGAGGCGACGGAATCATGTTGAGCCCTGGAGAAGGCATCAACAATCTTCTGAAGAGCGGCTTCAGAGAGAGAGGACTGAGTGTTGGAGGATGCAGCAAGAAGCAAGTCAACCTTCTCGTTTAGCTCCTTAAGATGCTTCTTTGTTACTGGAGCATCGTCCTCTTCGTCGCTTTGAACTTGAAACGGACTAAAGTAGACCGAATCGAAGGTCATATTCTCTCCTCCAAGAAAAGAGTTATCTCCGTCAGAGGCATGACCGGGAGATGGTGGTGGTGAAGCTGGGGGTGTGGTGGTATGAGTAGGTTCAGGTTGAGTGTTGGTTGGGGTAGTTTCGGGTGGTGGTTGAGTATGGATTGGGGTAGGTTCGGGTGGTTGTTGGGTTTCGGTTGTGGGTATGGGTTCGGTTACAGGTGGTGGTTCGGTTGCATCGGTATGAACACCCGTATCAGATACGTTGGTTGGAACCTTGGCGGTTGTTGTTGTAGTTGTATCAGTGAAAATGGGTGGTGGTATACGGAAAGAGGTTGGAGGAATGGTGGTCGTGGGGGTTATGGTAGGAATGGAAGTAGGGATTGTTTGAGTGGGTGAAGGAATGGGTGAATTATGGATTTCCATGTCTGGGGTAGGAGATCGGGGTGGGGTGTTGCCTCTTGGAGAGGTTTCGCCTCGTTGAGAGCCGTCCGAATCCGAACTCTCGCTTTCTGAGTCACTCGAAGAAGAAGGGATGACAAGCTTTCGCCTCGGTTGAGACTTCCGTTTCTTCGGCTGCGGGGATGTGGCAGCTTTGGTTGGTTTCCTCTTCCTGGGAGAAGGACCTTTAGCAGCTTTGATCACTTGCTTCCCTTTATCCGCCTTTTTTCCCCTATTAACAGGTTTGCCAGCATCATAGATGGACTTGAGCATTTCCTGTGTGAGTTCCCTCGGTCCTGACTGTTTGAACTCCTTAATAGTCCTGATGATCCTGCTGTCAGATGGAACATCGCCGTACATTGTCTCCGGAATAGAGCCAATGAAAGAAAACTTGGATGCATCGGAGACGATGATCTTCGTGGTATGAAAACTACCAATCGAAGACATCAATGCACCAGCAGCAGTGGGGACGTCGAACTTATCCATTGCCCACTTTGTGATGAGAGTCCAGAACCGGGCATACGACACCTCAGAATGTCGTGAAGAAGAAGAGAGGCTCTGGATGAGTTGTTGCCAGAGAACAAACCCATAGTCAAGATTGACTCTGTTGTAGACGCCATACATAATCGACAGGAACAAACGACTAGAACCATCAGATCCTGAGCTCCGTTCTGATAAGCCCTTGAAGAGGACTGTGAACATGCCGTTCCACTGTGGCGGCAAGCAGGATTTTTTAAACTTCGCGATGGAGGTGAGTACCTCCGTGTACCCCATATTGTAAAACATGTTGTAAAGATGCCCAATCGGAATCGTCTCCGGATTGATTCTTGAAGGGTCAGCAGCAAACCCTAGCAGTGTACCAAATCTTTGCCTTGAAATCGAGGTCTTGTGATCAGACACCTCGAAGAACACCCTGTCGACTGCTTTATCGTAATGTGCAGTCGCATACACCTGTGATAGGTGCTCCATGGGCACAGAATCAACCCTAGAAAGTGCAGGAGCGATTTGTCAGTACTTCAGGCACTCGATGATCGGAAACATGTAAGAATCATACGCCTGAGGTGTTAGGTCAATCACCAGACACTATTGAGGACGAATGGGAAGGATGTGTGAGGTGGCATGGACGGATGATGATTCTGCCATTGTTGAAGGTAGGAAGAAGAAGATGAACAGGAAAGCTTTAGGGAAATTTTTTGCTCTCTTGGAAATCCGGATGCAGTAAAGAGGTAAATGGGAGTGAAGACTGCCTTTTATAGTGATTGTAAG